>NC_069500.1:1329150589-1329420589 GCF_027579735.1 Bombina bombina
GAGTTTTGCGTTAGGGTTAAAAAGCATCGTTGAGAGGTCCCAACGCTGCTTTTTTCCTAACGCTAGTATTACGAGTCTTGCAGGTACAGGTGTACCGCTCACTTTTTTTCCGCGACTCGAACATACCGCAAATCCCCACAAAAGGCCCTTTTAAGGGCCATTGGTAGTTTATTGTAGGCTAGGTTTTTTTTATTTTAATTTGGGGGGCTTTTTTTATTTTGATAGGGCTATTAGATTGTGTAATTCTTTTTTATTTTTTATAATTTGTTTGTTATTTTTCGTAATTTAGTGGGGGGGTTTTGTAATTTGTAATTTAGTTTTTTGTTTTTTTGTAAGAATTTTTTAATGTGTAGTTTAGTCTAATTTAATTGGTAGTTAGTTAAATTGTAGTTTAATAATTATCTTAGTTTAATTGTTAGTTTAAAATTAATTTATTTAATTTGACAGGTACGTTTTAATTTAATTTAAGATAGGGAAATTGTCATTTTAATATAAAGTTAGGGGGTCATTAGGTTTAGAGGTTAATAGTTTATTTTAGTATATTTCGTTGTGGGGGGCTTTCGGTTTAGGGGTTAATAGTTTATTTAAGTATATTTAGTTGTGGGGGACTTGTGGTTTAGGGGTTAATAGTTTATTTAAGTATATTTCGTTGTGGGGGGCTTGCGGTTTAGGGGATAATAGGTTTATTATAGCGCCGGGTAGGCGGACGGCATATTAGGGTTTAATAATATTTAAATAGTGTTTACGATGCGGGAGGGCGGCGGTTTAGGGGTTAATAGGTTTATTATAGTGGCGACAATGTGGGGGAGCGGCGGGAATAGGGATTAATACATTTTAATAGTGGCGGCGATGTCCGGAGCGGCAGACTAGGGGTTAATAAATTTATTATAGTGTTATTATAGTGTTTGCGATGCAGGAGGGCCTCGGTTTAGGGGTTAATAGGTAGTTTATGGGTGTTAGTGTACTTTGTAACACTTTAGTTATGAGTTTTATGGTACAGCTTTGTAACGTAAAACTCATAACTAATGACTTTAGATGGCGGTACGGATTTTGTCAGTATAGGGTGTACCGCTCACTTTTTGGCCTCCCAGGCAAACTCGTAATACCAGCGCTATGGGAGTCCCATTGAAAAATAACTTTTTAAAAGTGCAGTACTGACGTTGCGTGACAGGCTAAAAGGTGTGCGGTACACCTATACTTACAAGACTTGTAATAGCAGCGTTAGGGAAAATGAAGCGTTATGGGCCATAACGCTGCTTTTTCAATCATAACGCCAAACTCGTAATCTAGCTGATATGTTTGTAATCTAAGTCACAGTGTGTAAAAGGTCCAAGTCGGTTGCGGTGTCCTCGGATTGTGCGTATATGTATTTATGTGTCTAAAGCAACGTCAAGTACATATCTTTATGTTTCTCAAGACTGCTTTAGTCATTTTGACCATTATGCTATTATTTTACTCCGTATGTCAACCAAGTGCTCTTTTTCCTTCCTGCTTTAAAATGTTTTGTTTGTTTGTTTTCTTCCCAAGCTACTTGACACATTATTTGTATGATTTCCTGAGTCCCTGATTTTGGCACGTCTCATATACATATCTGTTTTGCCTGCCCTAACCTTAGACTGTTTAATTTTACTTTCTGTCTGAAGATACTGCATCCTCACTTATTATTCATATTCTTCAGTTCTCACCTCACCTCTGACCTTAAGGCATCCTGTCTTGAAGTCAAGTGGAAAGTTTTTATATCTTCATTCTCCGGCTGCTTGCACTCTTCATCCTGCCGCATCTATAACTTCAATCTTTTGTATCTGAGACTTTTTTTTTTTTTAAATAACTTAATTTTAAAAGGACGCACATTTTTTTTTTTTGCTTTTTGGCATGTAAAGTAACACATTTATAAAATGTATTATAGTTTTTTTTTGTGTATGACTTGTGTGACAAGTCAGTGACTACCCCTCTATGCCAGCCAGTGAACACTTGTAATGGCTGGTTATTTAATGCGCAGCCGTAAACTGGCAAATTTTCCCCTTTACGGGCACATGTTAAAATAGCGCTCCACTTGTAATCTAGCCCTACAAGTATTATAGTTCTTAATTTCTTTTTTGGCTTTTGTGACATGTCACTGTCTAACACTGTCCACTAGCCAGTGAGTAATCAGTACTTCCTTTAACCCCTTAATGACTGTGATATACCATGTCACCGGTCATTAAAGGTTTTCTTGTTTCTAATAGCAAGCAGCGGGACTGGGCTAGTATCCCCATTCTCCTCCCCTCTGGTCACTGGTAATAGTATGGTCTTGCCGCTGGAGGTGAGGCTACGCTATTAATAACACACCCCCCATAGAAAGACTAGCTACATGCAGGGTACATCGCTGGTCCTTAAAGGGTTAAAAGGACAATGAACTGTAAAATAGTTTTTCCTTTAATAGGCTAGATAATAAGTGGTGTGCAAATGTTAGCGTGGGATGAGATAAGCAATATCACAACCATGCTAACTAGCAAGCATATTACAAGATGAAAGTAATATATATATATATATATATATATATATATATATATATATATATATATATACTGTATATATATATATATATATATATATATACAGTCATGGCCAAAAATATTAGCACCACTGCATTTCTGTCAGATAATGCACCACTTCGCCCAGAAAATTTTTGCAATTACAAATGTTTAGGCATTCTCATGTTTATTTGTTTTGTTTGTAGTGGTATGACATAAAATATTAGAGGAAAGAGCCAAATCTGACACATTCCACGCAAAACTCCAAAAATGGACTGGACAAAATTATTGGCACCCTCAATTTAATATTTGTTAGCACACCCCTTGAAAAAAAAAAAAAACTTAAATCAATCTCTTCCTGTAACCATCAATGAGTTTCTTACACCTCTCTACTGGAATTTTAGACCACTCTTCTTCCACCAACTGCTCCAGGTCTCTCAGATTGGAAGGGTTCCTTTTCCCAACTGCTGTTTTGAGATCTCTTCACAGGTGCTCAATGGGATTGAGCTCTGGACTAATTTGTGGCCAGTTCAGTACTCTCCAGCGCTTTGTCTTAAACCATTTCTGGGGGCTTTTTGTCTTGCTGTAAGACCCATGACCTCTGACTCAACTTTCTGACACTGGGCCCTACTTTGCACTACAGAATTCTTTGGTAGTCTTCAGATTTCATAATGCCATACACACAGTCAAGACATCCAGTGCCTGAAGCAGCAAAACACCAGTGAACATTTACCACGTTTGACTGTAGGGACTGTATTCTTTTTTTTAAAAAGCCTAATTTCTTCTGAAAACAGTAGAATGATGGTCTTTACCAAATAGCTGTAATTTTGTTTCGTCTGTCCACAGCCCATTCTCCCAAAAGGAGTTTGGCTTCCTCAGGTAAGTTTTGGCAAACTCCAATCTGTTTTTTTATGTTTCTGTGTTAGCAGTGGGGTCCTCCGGGGTCTCCTACCATAGTGTCCCTTTTCATTCAGATGGCAACGTATAGTGCGAGCTGACACATTTGTACACTGTGCCTGAAGGTCAGCTTGAATTTGTCTGGAAGTTGATCCAGGTTCTTAATCCACCATTGGAACTCCTTTGTTGCAATCTTTGATCTATTTTTTTCTTTCGTCCAGGACCACTGGCTGTAAACTTCTTGACAAAGTTGCGCACAGTGCACACAGGAACATTAAGATATCTGGAGATGGCCTTGTAACCTTGATATTGTCCATGCTTTTCCAGAATTTTTGTTCTCAACCCCTCAGACAATTCTCTGCTGCTGTTTCTCTTCTCCATGCTTGGTGTGGCACACTGAAACATGCAACAGAAAGGTTGAGTCAATTTTTCACCATTTCAACTGGTTGCCGGTGTGATTTCTATATTCTCAGCACCTGTTAATTGATAAAGGTGAGTTTAATTACAAATTACAGGAGCATCACAAACTTGGAATCCAATTATTTCTTACAATTTTGAGAAGGTGCCAATAATTTTGTCCAGTCCATTTTTGGAGTTTTGTGTGGAATGTGTCAGATTTGGCTTTTTTTCTCCATTTTTTGTGTCATACCAATACAAACAAAATAAATAAACATGAGAATGCCTAAACATTTGTAATTGCAACAATTTTCTGTCCAAAGTGGTGCATTATCTGACAGAAATGCAGGTGTGCCAACATTTTTGTCAATGACTATGTCTAAATATGCGTTTGTCTGTATATACATGTGTATTTATGTGTTTATAGATGTATATATGTATATAAATACATAAATACACATATAAGCACTTATATACACATGTACATATATATATATACACTTTGGAGCCTTTCCACTCAAATATATTTAAACATGAAAATGTTTTAATTTTTTTTCAAACGTTTTTTTATTTTTTTTTAAGAATAAAAGTTCAACATTATACATGTAAGTACACATCCACATGGATCAAATTGTAATAGGAATTCACAAGTCCCTCAAAAACAGACAGTAATATCAAGGTATTGCTTATTAGCGTAATAGATGGTGTATCTAATAAATAGATTTAGGGAAATGGGGGGGAATAAGAGGGATCAGGGGGGATTAAGGGGTTGCGGGTAGGTTAGGGTGGTAATGGTCAAGAATAGTGGGATGTCGTTATTAGATAAAATGCTGATATATAGGGAAGGAGTTGGTTTGGAGGGGAATTCCTCTTTGGATTAAAGGTCGGTGTTGGGAAGCCATTGAGTGTTAAATATAGATTTCCAAGCAGCCCAGATCATTTTAAAGAGGTCAGAATTTTCAAGGGAGTGGAAAACGCTTTTTTCCATGGAGTATATGTAGGCCATGGTGTTAATTATGGTGGGCCAAGTAGGAGGAGCTTCTTTCTTCCATGATCTGGCAATTTATAGTTTTATAGCAGAGAAAATGTAAATACACAAGTAGCTGTGATGTTTAGGTAAGGTGCATGTACCTATGTGTAGCAAGGCTACAGCTGGTGACTTGGTGAGGGATATCCCTAATCTAGCTAATGTTGTGAAGCAAGTGTTCCATAATGGTTTAAGTTTTGGGCAGTCCCACCATATATATGTCATGTCTCCTATATGGTCACAGTTTCTCCAGCATTTAGGAGAGGCATTAGGAAACAGTTGGGCTAATCGTTCGAGGACATGGTACCAGTGTGTAAGAAGCTTAAAGTAGGTCTCGTATAGTGTGATGCAGTGGATGGCTTTTTTAGTGAGCTAGAGGGTACACTGCCAAATTTGAGTAGGGATAGAGATATTCAGTCTTTCTTCCCACTTCATTATATGTGTAGCTTTATCTAAAGGTAAGAGCTCCTTCCATCAGACTGTAGTGGATAGAAATAGGTTTACATAGTTTTCCTCCTTGTTGCCATCTAGATTCCCAGATGGTCAGCTGGCGTGAGGATGTAGGTTTAAACCCCCAGCTAATAAGTAGACTTATGACTCAGGTGTATTCAAATGGTAAAAATGTGTATGAGTGAATTCCCCAATTTGGTCTAATGTGACGAAGTGGCCCTGTGAGGAAGTGGACCAAATATCAGATACCCTCTCAATTCCCATGTGTACCCATGTGCTAGGGTGAGAGTCAGGGTGGTCCGTGAGAAGACCTGGGATTGAAGTGATGGGAGATGGGTGTGGAGCTATTAATTTGTAATGTCTAAGTCAATCCCAGGTAGCGAGGCATTCCAAAATTATTGGGTTATTAATGGAAAGGTGTCTATGGCAGTGAGGCAAGGTCCAGATTAGGTCGCAAAAGTGAATATGGAAAGGTAACAAGGCCTGCTCAATGTCCCTCCATTTACTTGGGATTTTTTTGACTCCTCATTGAGAAATGTGGGTGAGCATCGCTGCCTCATAATATCTTGTTACAGATGGGGAGGCTACCCCACCATATTGTCTAGGGTATTGTAGAGGAATTCCCTCTGGAATTTACCTTCTTCGATAGCGAGGCTAAAAAATCTAAGCAGGAGAGGGGATATATCATGTATGTCTTATAGAAGATAGAAAAAATATAGTGGCAAGAGTCCCAAGAGATGGATAAAAAAACAGGCTTTATTAAATCAAATTAAAAAACAAAAAACAGCGAAAAAGTGTCTAAAAGACTTAAGAGAAGAATGAGTAGATCAGTCTTACGCGTTTCGGCTAGCTGTTGCCGTAATCATAGACTGTAGCAAACAAACATTCTGAAGTCTATATATTCAAGTGCAATCAATTGCTTAATTAATTAAACTAATTCAGCTGTATTCTAGCAAGCAGAGAACAACAATGTTATAGGTGAAACAGAAAGCATTGATACTAACAGCTACATGTAGCCATTATCAGTAATCTATTACAAAGGCATGTTGTGCAGACAGACAAAATTTAGAGGAACATAAAAAATTATTAAATACAATGGTTGTTTTGATATACATATATATAAAGCTCTTATTTTAGAGAGTGATATACAAAATTTACAATAAACCATTTTATATAAAATTTAAATCAACCTCTATATACATATAGGGATATATTTTAATCTTATGGACCAGATTCGAACCTGCAACCAGTGTGTTCAGGGGCAGTTGACTTAACCACTAGGCCATAGCAGCCCAACTATATAACTTGAATTGAGAGCAAGGGCTTAAAGGAGACAATTAGAGTGGTTTTGATGTTTCTTGGACAAACTTGACATTTTGTTAGATTTAGTTTAGGAAATACTATAATATTAAGCAATATTATATCATTTAGTATAGGTTACAGTGAAACAACAGTAGAGTTATAATCAGAGAAAACAAAAATAAACAATTCCTGAGTAATAATACAGACTATAAATAAACTGTATAAAATAACTTACATAGGAAATATATATAACCACAATGAACAAGAGAAATATTTTTCTCATAGACTAGACTTCATGTGTATAGATAAACACATTTATATATATATACATATGTCTTATATTTAACTCCAGAAATTAATAAGGTCAAACTCTGAATTAAATCCGTATGGGACCTGGGTCTTAAGTTTAAACATCCAATAGACTTCTTGTCTTCCCAAAATTTTGGACCTATCACCTCCTCTCACTGGGGTCTTAATAGCCTCAATTATATTCCAGCTGAAAGATCTTACTGATTGATCGTGTACTTCTATAAAGTGTCTACTTAATTCAGAACAGGGGACTTTATTTCTAATGTCCCCTAAATGTTCTCTGATACGTGTTCTCACATCACGAGTTGTGAGTCCCACGTATTGACCCCTACATGATTTACATTCTGCAAGATATACAACATAAGAGGAGCTGCAGTTCAAGCAGCCCTGTATTTTAAAAGATTCTCCCGTCACATAAGATGTAAATGTGTCTGTTACATTATGGTAATCACATGCTTTACAGCGGTTACTACCGCATTTAAAGCTTCCATTATGCTGTAACCATGAACTAGAGTTAGTATGTGTTTGTGTATTCTTTAGCATACTAGGAGAGAGAGTATTGGCTAAGGTATTATTTTTGGTATAGACAAATCTACAACCATCACCAATAACTCCTTTTAGTGTTTCGTCTCCATAAAGGATTGGAAGATACTTGTTAACAATGCCACAAATGTCATTGTACTGGTTAGAATATTTGGTGATGAATGTAGGTCTATTATCATTTTTTCTTTCTTTCTTACTTTGTAATAGATCTTCTCTTTTATATCCATCAACTTCTTTCTTAATCTTAAGAACTTCCATTTTATGATAGCCTCTATTAATAAGGCGATCAGCCAATTCATTACTTTCCTTGATGTAATCAGTATTTTTAGAACAATTACGTTTTACCCGCATCATTTGTCCTTTAATGATGCCTTTAAAGACATGTTTAGGGTGACTACTGGTTGCATAGAGTAATGCATTACCAGCAATCGGTTTACGGTATAAAGTGGTATTTACACATTTGTGATGAATTTCACCGAGGAGTGTAATATCCAAAAAATTAATTTTGGTTTTATTCCACTCCTTTGTGAAAGATAGCCCCATCTGGTTGCTATTAAGGTAATTCAAAAATTCATTTGCTTTGTTTTCATCAGCTTCCCATATTAAGACCAGATCGTCTATAAATCTCTTGTAATAAATTAAATACTCACGAAAAGGATTATTATCACAGTATATATATGTTTCTTCCAGCCAACCCATAACTAGGTTTGCGTATGAGGGCGCAAATTTCGCCCCCATCGCAGTCCCCTGTTTTTGGATATAATGATCATTTTCAAATGTGAAACTATTATGTTCCAATAAGAATTCTATAACCTTGAGTATATATTTCTTAAAGGTATTGTCAAATTTAGTGTCTTTGTCTAGATAATATTCAATGGCTTGTAAACCAGTAGAATGAGGAATCGATGAATAAAGCGATACAGCATCTATTGTAAGCCAGCTGTAGCTTTCTTTCCAATCGCAATCATTAAAGATATTAATAATGTGCATAGTGTCTCTGACATAACTAGTCAGTGAAAGGACAAACGGCTGTAGTATATCATCAACCCATTCTGACACATGCTCCAATAGGGAGCCATTGCCAGAAACGATAGGTCTACCTTTGATATTGTCTAGGCCTTTATGTGTCTTGGGTAGATGATAAAACACAGCCGTTCTGGGAAACTCAACATACAGCTAATCAAATGTAGGTGCATCAATAAATCCATTTCTTTTGCCTTCATTAAGAAGTTTAAATAATTGCTTTTGAAAATCAATACGAGGATTATAGCTGACCTTTTTATATACATTGGGGTCTTCTAATTGCCTTTTGGCCTCCGCCACATACCAAGATCTATCACAAACTACTACACTGCTGCCTTTATCAGCTCGCTTGATGATAATGCTTTCATTTCTTTCAAGAGACATAAGAGCATTTCTCTCTTTTTTAGTTAAATTGTTTTGTTTTCTGCCCCTAGTTTTGTTGGTGTTTAGGTGAGTTAAGTCCTCTACTACTCTTTTTTGAAAGAGCTCTAGTTGTTTACCTCTGGATTGTAATGGATAAAAATTTGATTTACACTTAAAGCCTATATGTTTATCTTTAAGCTGTTCACTTTCAGGGGGATTGGAATCCTCATTTAGAAGTTGTTCAAGGTCCCTGCGAGTGCAGAGATCTTGAAAATTGAGATCATTAATTTTCCAACTACCCGTGGTGAGTTCCTGTTCTCTCTCTGCTGGTATGTCAGTTTGTTGTTTAAAAAAATGCTTCTTAAGGGTTAGGGACCTAACAAATTTGTTGATATCCAAAATAGTTTGAAATAGAACAAAATCTTTAGAAGGGCAAAAATTTAACCCATAACTTAAAACTTTACGTTCGGTCTCGTTCAAACTATAAGAGGATATATTAATCACTGTATTTAAACATATTTCCGATTGTTTTTGCCTTCTCTCCGTGGATACCTTACTTGTTTCTTTTCTGTCCCTTTCTGTTCCTTTAAAATTGTCTGCTGTCCCCCTCCTTTTGAGGCATCCTGTCCTTCCTGAAAAACCTCCATGTTATCTTTTGTTTTAGGTTTAGCTCCTAATCCTGAAACACTAGGTTGTATATTTATTGTCTGGATATTTAAATTTTCATGAGTACCTTCGTTTGGGTTAGTTATGGATTCAGTAGATCTAGTATCCCAGTCAGAAGCTGAGCTTCCTTCTGAGGCAGAAAAATCTGTCCCTGAAGCAGAGCTTTCCTCATCTGTAAACTCCTGTCTATCTGCAGCAAAGCTTACCTTTTTTCTATTGCGTCTATTTTTCTTATGTAAAGATTTACCTGAAAAATTGGTATCATTTATTACTTGACTAGTACTTTTTTCTTGTATTTGATTGGAACTTTTGGGGTTAAAGTGTACTGCTCTTCTAAACTTCCTACGCCAGACATATACTGTCTTATTTGCGTAGTCTTTACTATCTCTCTGATACTTAGAAAATTTAGTATTCATAATGCTTTGCTTAGTGGCTTCAATAGTCTCATGGAGCATGGTATCAAACTTTTCATATCTTGTATCTTCTTTATATTTACACATTTCTGCTTGTAATGCACAAATGTCATCTTTATATTTTTGGATTAACTGTGTTTTATGTTTAATTAATAGTCCCATGAGTCTAATAGAACACTCCGTCAAGATGTCATTCCATTCAGTGATAAAGTCCTTATCATCAGTATCAAAGGTAGGAAATTTCTGTAATCTTAGTCCCCGTGGTATTATGCCTTTATTAATGTATCTGGTGAAAGTCCAATTATCCATGCGAAGTCTAAGTTCTTTTAATTTATAGTCCTCCAGCATTGCAAACAAATCACCAAGTTTTGCATTTTTGATACATACTTTAGATAAGTCTTCTAGTTCACAATCATCCAAGTCCCAATCATCATCTGTACATAGCGAATAAAACTGCTTATCCGTTATTAACTCCATTCCAGAGTAGTTCAAAAAAATGCCTGCTATAGATTTTTTAGTTGTATATTGATTGAAAAAAAGCCTTTAACACTGTGTGTTTATTAGTGGTAGAGCTTAAATGAATAAATAATTATATTCCAAAAAGCCAAAGATATGTTCCATTCACAAACAGAGTGAGTGAGGAATAATAAATGTGAGAAATGAGCAGTATCACACTGTGTATATGGAACATAAATATAAGAGCCAAATACAGTCAATGACCAATGTGGACAATAAGGAAAGTAAGTGGTCACTCAGTATACTTGACACGGCGGTCACAGAAAATCATAAATATGATAAATTAGACTGTCACGTCTCGGGCTTCACCCGTACTTACGCGGAGTAGTGTCGGCCCTTATCCTGATGCTCCTGTCAGTGCAGGCCTGAGACTCCTATGTCCTCTCCAGGTGGGCGAAGAAACCTGAATCCGGGTAGAGGGACAGCCACGCAATTAAGAGCGACCGTCAAACTCACCTCTTCCTTGGTTCAACTACAGCGCGGGTACGGGACTTCTACCGGACGTGACCAGATGTGACGTCAGCTTCTCCGGTGTTTCCTTTAAATAATCCTCCACAGCAAGCGGCTCCAAGGCACAGTGTAAAGCTCTACCTTAACTCTGGGACCAGTAGCGTCGGGCTCCTCACAGCCCTTAGTAATGAAATAGAAAAAATATAGTGGCAAGAGTCCCAAGAGATGGATAAAAAAACAGGCTTTATTAAATCAAATTAAAAAACAAAAAACAGCGAAAAAGTGTCTAAAAGACTTAAGAGAAGAATGAGTAGATCAGTCTTACGCGTTTCGGCTAGCTGTTGCCGTAATCATAGACTGTAGCAAACAAACATTCTGAAGTCTATATATTCAAGTGCAATCAATTGCTTAATTAATTAAACTAATTCAGCTGTATTCTAGCAAGCAGAGAACAACAATGTTATAGGTGAAACAGAAAGCATTGATACTAACAGCTACATGTAGCCATTATCAGTAATCTATTACAAAGGCATGTTGTGCAGACAGACAAAATTTAGAGGAACATAAAAAATTATTAAATACAATGGTTGTTTTGATATACATATATATAAAGCTCTTATTTTAGAGAGTGATATACAAAATTTACAATAAACCATTTTATATAAAATTTAAATCAACCTCTATATACATATAGGGATATATTTTAATCTTATGGACCAGATTCAAACCTGCAACCAGTGTGTTCAGGGGCAGTTGACTTAACCACTAGGCCATAGCAGCCCAACTATATAACTTGAATTGAGAGCAAGGGCTTAAAGGAGACAATTAGAGTGGTTTTGATGTTTCTTGGACAAACTTGACATTTTGTTAGATTTAGTTTAGGAAATACTATAATATTAAGCAATATTATATCATTTAGTATAGGTTACAGTGAAACAACAGTAGAGTTATAATCAGAGAAAACAAAAATAAACAATTCCTGAGTAATAATACAGACTATAAATAAACTGTATAAAATAACTTACATAGGAAATATATATAACCACAATGAACAAGAGAAATATTTTTCTCATAGACTAGACTTCATGTGTGTAGATAAACACATTTATATATATATACATATGTCTTATATTTAACTCCAGAAATTAATAAGGTCAAACTCTGAATTAAATCCGTATGGGACCTGGGTCTTAAGTTTAAACATCCAATAGACTTCTTGTCTTCCCAAAATTTTGGACCTATCACCTCCTCTCACTGGGGTCTTAATAGCCTCAATTATATTCCAGCTGAAAGATCTTACTGATTGATCGTGTACTTCTATAAAGTGTCTACTTAATTCAGAACAGGGGACTTTATTTCTAATGTCCCCTAAATGTTCTCTGATACGTGTTCTCACATCACGAGTTGTGAGTCCCACGTATTGACCCCTACATGATTTACATTCTGCAAGATATACAACATAAGAGGAGCTGCAGTTCAAGCAGCCCTGTATTTTAAAAGATTCTCCCGTCACATAAGATGTAAATGTGTCTGTTACATTATGGTAATCACATGCTTTACAGCGGTTACTACCGCATTTAAAGCTTCCATTATGCTGTAACCATGAACTAGAGTTAGTATGTGTTTGTGTATTCTTTAGCATACTAGGAGAGAGAGTATTGGCTAAGGTATTATTTTTGGTATAGACAAATCTACAACCATCACCAATAACTCCTTTTAGTGTTTCGTCTCCATAAAGGATTGGAAGATACTTGTTAACAATGCCACAAATGTCATTGTACTGGTTAGAATATTTGGTGATGAATGTAGGTCTATTATCATTTTTTCTTTCTTTCTTACTTTGTAATAGATCTTCTCTTTTATATCCATCAACTTCTTTCTTAATCTTAAGAACTTCCATTTTATGATAGCCTCTATTAATAAGGCGATCAGCCAATTCATTACTTTCCTTGATGTAATCAGTATTTTTAGAACAATTACGTTTTACCCGCATCATTTGTCCTTTAATGATGCCTTTAAAGACATGTTTAGGGTGACTACTGGTTGCATAGAGTAATGCATTACCAGCAATCGGTTTACGGTATAAAGTGGTATTTACACATTTGTGATGAATTTCACCGAGGAGTGTAATATCCAAAAAATTAATTTTGGTTTTATTCCACTCCTTTGTGAAAGATAGCCCCATCTGGTTGCTATTAAGGTAATTCAAAAATTCATTTGCTTTGTTTTCATCAGCTTCCCATATTAAGACCAGATCGTCTATAAATCTCTTGTAATAAATTAAATACTCACGAAAAGGATTATTATCACAGTATATATATGTTTCTTCCAGCCAACCCATAACTAGGTTTGCGTATGAGGGCGCAAATTTCGCCCCCATCGCAGTCCCCTGTTTTTGGATATAATGATCATTTTCAAATGTGAAACTATTATGTTCCAATAAGAATTCTATAACCTTGAGTATATATTTCTTAAAGGTATTGTCAAATTTAGTGTCTTTGTCTAGATAATATTCAATGGCTTGTAAACCAGTAGAATGAGGAATCGATGAATAAAGCGATACAGCATCTATTGTAAGCCAGCTGTAGCTTTCTTTCCAATCGCAATCATTAAAGATATTAATAATGTGCATAGTGTCTCTGACATAACTAGTCAGTGAAAGGACAAACGGCTGTAGTATATCATCAACCCATTCTGACACATGCTCCAATAGGGAGCCATTGCCAGAAACGATAGGTCTACCTTTGATATTGTCTAGGCCTTTATGTGTCTTGGGTAGATGATAAAACACAGCCGTTCTGGGAAACTCAACATACAGCTAATCAAATGTAGGTGCATCAATAAATCCATTTCTTTTGCCTTCATTAAGAAGTTTAAATAATTGCTTTTGAAAATCAATACGAGGATTATAGCTGACCTTTTTATATACATTGGGGTCTTCTAATTGCCTTTTGGCCTCCGCCACATACCAAGATCTATCACAAACTACTACACTGCTGCCTTTATCAGCTCGCTTGATGATAATGCTTTCATTTCTTTCAAGAGACATAAGAGCATTTCTCTCTTTTTTAGTTAAATTGTTTTGTTTTCTGCCCCTAGTTTTGTTGGTGTTTAGGTGAGTTAAGTCCTCTACTACTCTTTTTTGAAAGAGCTCTAGTTGTTTACCTCTGGATTGTAATGGATAAAAATGTGATTTACACTTAAAGCCTATATGTTTATCTTTAAGCTGTTCACTTTCAGGGGGATTGGAATCCTCATTTAGAAGTTGTTCAAGGTCCCTGCGAGTGCAGAGATCTTGAAAATTGAGATCATTAATTTTCCAACTACCCGTGGTGAGTTCCTGTTCTCTCTCTGCTGGTATGTCAGTTTGTTGTTTAAAAAAATGCTTCTTAAGGGTTAGGGACCTAACAAATTTGTTGATATCCAAAATAGTTTGAAATAGAACAAAATCTTTAGAAGGGCAAAAATTTAACCCATAACTTAAAACTTTACGTTCGGTCTCGTTCAAACTATAAGAGGATATATTAATCACTGTATTTAAACATATTTCCGATTGTTTTTGCCTTCTCTCCGTGGATACCTTACTTGTTTCTTTTCTGTCCCTTTCTGTTCCTTTAAAATTGTCTGCTGTCCCCCTCCTTTTGAGGCATCCTGTCCTTCCTGAAAAACCTCCATGTTATCTTTTGTTTTAGGTTTAGCTCCTAATCCTGAAACACTAGGTTGTATATTTATTGTCTGGATATTTAAATTTTCATGAGTACCTTCGTTTGGGTTAGTTATGGATTCAGTAGATCTAGTATCCCAGTCAGAAGCTGAGCTTCCTTCTGAGGCAGAAAAATCTGTCCCTGAAGCAGAGCTTTCCTCATCTGTAAACTCCTGTCTATCTGCAGCAAAGCTTACCTTTTTTCTATTGCGTCTATTTTTCTTATGTAAAGATTTACCTGAAAAATTGGTATCATTTATTACTTGACTAGTACTTTTTTCTTGTATTTGATTGGAACTTTTGGGGTTAAGGAGTGGAATAAAACCAAAATTAATTTTTTGGATATTACACTCCTCGGTGAAATTCATCACAAATGTGTAAATACCACTTTATACCGTAAACCGATTGCTGGTAATGCATTACTCTATGCAACCAGTAGTCACCCTAAACATGTCTTTAAAGGCATCATTAAAGGACAAATGATGCGGGTAAAACGTAATTGTTCTAAAAATACTGATTACATCAAGGAAAGTAATGAATTGGCTGATCGCCTTATTAATAGAGGCTATCATAAAATGGAAGTTCTTAAGATTAAGAAAGAAGTTGATGGATATAAAAGAGAAGATCTATTACAAAGTAAGAAAGAAAGAAAAAATGATAATAGACCTACATTCATCACCAAATATTCTAACCAGTACAATGACATTTGTGGCATTGTTAACAAGTATCTTCCAATCCTTTATGGAGACGAAACACTAAAAGGAGTTATTGGTGATGGTTGTAGATTTGTCTATACCAAAAATAATACCTTAGCCAATACTCTCTCTCCTAGTATGCTAAAGAATACACAAACACATACTAACTCTAGTTCATGGTTACAGCATAATGGAAGCTTTAAATGCGGTAGTAACCGCTGTAAAGCATGTGATTACCATAATGTAACAGACACATTTACATCTTATGTGACGGGAGAATCTTTTAAAATACAGGGCTGCTTGAACTGCAGCTCCTCTTATGTTGTATATCTTGCAGAATGTAAATCATGTAGGGGTCAATACGTGGGACTCACAACTCGTGATGTGAGAACACGTATCAGAGAACATTTAGGGGACATTAGAAATAAAGTCCCCTGTTCTGAATTAAGTAGACACTTTATAGAAGTACACGATCAATCAGTAAGATCTTTCAGCTGGAATATAATTGAGGCTATTAAGACCCCAGTGAGAGGAGGTGATAGGTCCAAAATTTTGGGAAGACAAGAAGTCTATTGGATGTTTAAACTTAAGACCCAGGTCCCATACGGATTTAATTCAGAGTTTGACCTTATTAATTTCTGGAGTTAAATATAAGACATATGTATATATATATAAATGTGTTTATCTATACACATGAAGTCTAGTCTATGAGAAAAATATTTCTCTTGTTCATTGTGGTTATATATATTTCCTATGTAAGTTATTTTATACAGTTTATTTATAGTCTGTATTATTACTCAGGAATTGTTTATTTTTGTTTTCTCTGATTATAACTCTACTGTTGTTTCACTGTAACCTATACTAAATGATATAATATTGCTTAATATTATAGTATTTCCTAAACTAAATCTAACAAAATGTCAAGTTTGTCCAAGAAACATCAAAACCACTCTAATTGTCTCCTTTAAGCCCTTGCTCTCAATTCAAGTTATATAGTTGGGCTGCTATGGCCTAGTGGTTAAGTCAACTGCCCCTGAACACACTGGTTGCAGGTTCGAATCTGGTCCATAAGATTAAAATATATCCCTATATGTATATAGAGGTTGATTTAAATTTTATATAAAATGGTTTATTGTAAATTTTGTATATCACTCTCTAAAATAAGAGCTTTATATATATGTATATCAAAACAACCATTGTATTTAATAATTTTTTATGTTCCTCTAAATTTTGTCTGTCTGCACAACATGCCTTTGTAATAGATTACTGATAATGGCTACATGTAGCTGTTAGTATCAATGCTTTCTGTTTCACCTATAACATTGTTGTTCTCTGCTTGCTAGAATACAGCTGAATTAGTTTAATTAATTAAGCAATTGATTGCACTTGAATATATAGACTTCAGAATGTTTGTTTGCTACAGTCTATGATTACGGCAACAGCTAGCCGAAACGCGTAAGACTGATCTACTCATTCTTCTCTTAAGTCTTTTAGACACTTTTTCGCTGTTTTTTGTTTTTTAATTTGATTTAATAAAGCCTGTTTTTTTATCCATCTCTTGGGACTCTTGCCACTATATTTTTTCTATTTCATTACTAAGGGCTGTGAGGAGCCCGACGCTACTGGTCCCAGAGTTAAGGTAGAGCTTTACACTGTGCCTTGGAGCCGCTTGCTGTGGAGGATTATTTAAAGGAAACACCGGAGAAGCTGACGTCACATCTGGTCACGTCCGGTAGAAGTCCCGTACCCGCGCTGTAGTTGAACCAAGGAAGAGGTGAGTTTGACGGTCGCTCTTAATTGCGTGGCTGTCCCTCTACCCGGATTCAGGTTTCTTCGCCCACCTGGAGAGGACATAGGAGTCTCAAGCCTGCACTGACAGGAGCATCAGGATAAGGGCCGACACTACTCCGCGTAAGTACGGGTGAAGCCCGAGACGTGACAGTCTAATTTATCATATTTATGATTTTCTGTGACCGCCGTGTCAAGTATACTGAGTGACCGCTTACTTTCCTTATTGTCCACATTGGTCATTGACTGTATTTGGCTCTTATATTTATGTTCCATATACACAGTGTGATACTGCTCATTTCTCACATTTATAGAAGATAGCCAAGTATCCATCTGGACCTGGGCCTTTGAGGGATTTCAATTTTTTTATTACTTGCTTGATCTCTTGAATGGTAAAGGGGTTAGCTAGGGATTCCTTCTGGTCAGTAGTGAGAGTCTGCAGTTTCATGGAGTGCAGAAAGGAACTGATAACCTCTGGGGAGGCAGGGAGTATTGGTTTGTGCATCTGTATATTATATAGAGAAGAGTAAAATTCACCACATTTTTGGCCAATCTGGGAGGGAAGTCTCACTGTTTGGTCACCCTGTTTTAACGCATGTATATGTGTGGCCCCTGTATGTTGCCTATGAAAAATATTTTTTTATCGATTTTAATATTTTTAAATATGTTTTGCTGTGTTTTAATGTTCTTAACTTAGAAGAAAATGTTCTCTGTATTTATATATATATATATATATATATATATATATATATATATATATATATACCTGTATGTTTCCATATAGATATAAAGGTATAGATATATATTTAAAAAAAATATATATATATATATATATATTTATATAATTTAAAATTAAAAGAACATTTGCTTCTATGCAAAGAACATTGGAATGTAAAATCTGCAATACATATGTGTGTTTTTTTAACAGACTTCCATTGAAGTCTATGGGGAGTCCTGAAATTAGCGAGCATGAAGTTTCGCTTGTGTGTATATTTTTTACTTGTAATACACACAATAACCTGCCTCATCACTTACTGTACACACTCATGCTTCTTTATATTATCTCTGTCTGTATACGAAAGCCCAATACTTAGGCCTGACTATCTAATGCTCTCCATTCAGGTGATATGATCTAAGAAGTCTCCTTAGTATGACGAGGTCTCGCAAAACATTTTATAGACTAAAATTTTATCTTGAGAACTGTTTATCTCATTATGCAGGGTTCTGTGTGTGAAGGAGAGATTCATACATTACATTATACGGTCTAAACAAAAATCCCAACAATTGTATGTGATTTCTCTACATGCCAGCGAGTTTTTGATCAATGGGCCCTCAGAGAGAACAATTTTTAAAAAATAACATTTTATTACTTATCTCTCCTAACCCCAACAGGGATTGTAATTTATCCTGCTGAATATGTTTACATAGCTTTTGTATAACCAATACTTAAGTATAGAAACTTACCTCAAGCAGGTAAAATAGATCACTGGGAACAAATTAAAGGGGAGAAAACAGTGTCCCTTTCAAGACACAAACCTTAACTCAATTAGAGTTTAAACACTAGGATATCGTAAGACATGTTTGAACAACTTTTATGTTACAGGGTGAAAAAAAATATAACAGACATGTCTTGTTTGGTATCAAAATAATCCTCATGATGTCACAATGGGATTGTTTATAAGGATATGTGTGCTGGATATACATATTTAAAAGTATTAGTTATCCTATAACTTCAGGGCTTGCAATGGGGTTTATGGTGTGCCATAAAAAAGGAGTGGCAACTCTCATTGCCTACTCTGGAGGAGGCCTGGTCAGAAACGTGACTTCATGAAAAGCATGTATTTAATTGTTATTTTAGCAAAATTTTGCATTACATTCCATTTCCAGTTTTTTTTTAAAAAAACTGTTTCTGTTTGTGTTTGTTTGTTAATTCCTTTTATATAAATGCATTGTGACTCTTTTTTGTTCATAATAAATGTTTCTTTTATTCAATTTTTTCTCTTTGTATAATATTTGAGCCACATTACTGAAGAGACTAGTAATAATATTACTGTGTTTTTCTAGATTTTGTTTGCCATATTGTGTTTTGGTATTTTTAATCTGTTAGTCTGGGTTTTTCATAAGGATTTCCCATTTAATAATCTTAAAGTGGTGGCAGCAGAGATAGTTTAGTATGTGTGGTAATAAATGGGTGTTTGGGCATTTTTCTGGGTCTAGAACAGACAAGAGAGTGGTTGTTAACCCTTACACCCACTAGATTAAGATACAATCTTGCCTGGATTGGCTAGACTGTGACAGACTGGTTACGGTGGAAATGGTCTGTTAACCCTTTCTGTGACACACCGGTGACTGTTGCAGGGTGGCTTAAAAGGACTCTGAAACCAATTTTTTTCTTTCCTGATAGAGCATGCAATTTTAAGCAACTTTCTAATTTACTCTTATTATCAAATTTTCTTAATTCTCTTGGTATGTTTATTTAAAAAGCAAGAATGTAAGTTTAGATGCCGGCCCATTTTTGGTGAACAACCTGGGTTGTCATTGCTGATTGGATAGCACCAATAAACAAGTGATGTCCATGGATCTGAACCAAAAATTTGCTTAGATGCCTTCTTTTTCAAATAAAGATAGCAAGACAACGAAGAAAAATTGATAATAGGAGTAAATTCGAAAGTTGCTTAAAATTGCATGCTCTATCTGAAACATGCAAGAAAAAATTTGGGTTCAGTGTCCCTTTAACCCTGTATGTCATAGTGGTCATTTTACAAAGCTCAACTTCCCTAGCAAGTTGTTCTGTTCCAATCCATTAGCAGGTTTTCTAGGGTTGCCAGGTGTCCAATATTCAACCAGTCAGTCCAGTATTTTAGCAAGTTGTCTAGAAAAATCTATACAAAATTATTATATACTTAAATGAGTGGCAGCTACATTATAAATGTCTCATATGCATCTATGCATTACAAATATGGTTTTGTAAGAAGCAGCAATTGCGCTGCTTTATTTCCTAATAGAAGCCAATGATGGTAAAAAAGCGTCTTACATGTTACTGGCGGTTACAGTGAGTGTTAAAACTGCTCTATGTGTGTTATGTTTTTTGTGTGAATGCCAGCCGAGTGAATAAAATCACTGCTCACTTGTAACAATGATGTATGGCACGGTCAAGCATGGGGCCTAAAGTAGAGCTTTGTGGAGGGGCCATTGTGTGACCCCAAAGCATTTGCACATGATCAGTTCACATAGTAATAAACAATTATGTGTTGGTTTATTACAAAGTTAAAACATAGGGGTCAATTTATCAAGCTCCGTACAGAGCTTGATGCCCTGTGTGAAGGCTCGCCGCTACTCCATAACCTGTCCACCCGCTCTGAGGTGGCGGACAGAAATCAACCCTATCGAATACAATCAGGTTGATTGACATCCCCTGCTAGCGGCAAATCTGCAGGGGGCGGCATTGCACCAGCAGTTCCCAAGAACTGCTGGTGCAATGATTAATGCCGACAGCATATGCTGTTGGTATTTATCGATGTGCAGCAGACATGATACGTTACATTGTATCATGTCCACTCGCACATTATTACATTGTATCATGTCCACTAGCACATTATTACATTGACCCCATATAGCAGAGATAATATCTTTCAACTATGAAACTTTCACACTAAGGTACAGTCTTTAGAATTTCCACTTATTATTGCAGTTATATGTTTGGGTGTTCATATAATTATTATAAGAAATTGCTAACTGCACATGCATTATGAATTGATATTACTGGATAAAGGGACATACAACTGCAATACTCTATTCTATTAAAGCATTATCTTATTGCACTATTACTTGTCTGGAGCTATGTATTTAACTCCCACAAAAGGAATAAAAATGTATATTTAAAGTCAACTCTTGAGCAGCAGTGCACTCCTATGCTAAGTGGAAGCAGGCTAGGAATTGAAGGCTATGCAGATATTCCATCTGTGATTGGCTCGGCAGCCTTTTACCAGGTAGCTGTGTACCAGAAGTACATTGCCACTCCAGTGCAATTTATATGTTTAACTAATTTGCAGAATAACAAATAAAATATGGCAGATTATTAGCAATGCTACAAAGTCATCGTTTTTTAAAGTAGTTTTATCAACACTGTTTTGTGCTTGCATTGTTTTATCATAACACTACAGTATTCTCTTAGTCTGAATGTATATGTAGACCGCATTACAGTAAATTTCTTTCTGATTATTCAGTCATGTTTTTTCTGGCCAGAGTTATTCACAAGCAGTTCCTGTACTACAGTAACACCAGTAAGGCACAAAGAAAGCTCCAACAGCTCAAAGGTTCTTTGTGCCAAATACAAGTCTGATCATGTGTTTAAAGATTTTGTTTATTTACCATCTGGTCATATATTTGATCCTTTATAGCCCGAGCTGTGCTACTTGCCACTGCATATAGTTCCGCTCTTAAATATTCTTTATCAAAGAGCTCCACCTTTCAGTGGCGTAGCGTGGGTTGTCAGTGCCCAGGGCAAGGCAAGTATTGCGCCCCCCCCATCCCCATTTTAGATATGCTGCTTCTTCTTACATTTGGGACAAACCAAGCAAAGGCCCAAACCTGGTAGATCACATAAAGCAAGGGATACTGTCTCCTCTCCCACAAAATGCTCCCTTAACCATCTTTACTGGATAACTAACAGTTATTGCTGATGATACCCATATCCCCAAAATATGTCCCTTGTCATAAGCAGCTGCTAATCAGTAGCGCCTTACAAATAAAGCCATGAAAATAATATATTGGCAATACAAGAGGGAGTGGGTGAAGACTGCAAGCATTATGTGCTATCCCCCTGTGATCAAACCCTGTCTGCAGCTCTCCAGAGCTGGGCAAATATATACAATATTAAATTTTAAGATTTATTCTCGTTTTACACATGGGGGAAAGCCCCCCTTAACCCCCATCTGGTGGTGACATGTCCTGATCTGTAAAACTTCATGGTACAAATACTGCAGACCACAGGGTGCACCCACCCCCACATTGCAGCAACCCATATTGTATATGTGGTGTAATAGGTTTTTGGTAAGTCGTTAAAAAGAGGAAAAGGGGACACACAGGTTGGCAGCTGTTACATAAGGTTGTCCCTGCTGGGCAGACTGTCTTTTGGGTGCCAATGACATATAAAAGTGGGGTATATATTCTACCTTAATAAATATAACAATTGTAAGTAATCAATATAAAAGGGGCATGGGACAGACAACCCAGCATTACATACATATATTGGGGGAGGGTGTATGATATTTAGGGGGGTGCTGTTAAATTTATTTACTAACACAAATTATAGTTATTTTTTTTTACTTTAAATGCAGTAAGGGTAGATTTAATGTAAATAAAAAAGGCAATGAGCACCCAAACCCTAAAAATTGGTAAAAGTCCACACCTCAGGAGTTCAGCAAGAAATAGATTCAAGATGGTGAATTTATAGGACTTCTTTAATAGGAGACAAACACAGTGAAATGCCTGGTGAGCAGCACAATCCTGGTGCCAGACAGCACACAAATCCCTAAATCTACTTCTGCCCTAGGAAGATCATGGAGGGGAAAAATCAAATACAGGAAACAAGGTCTCATTTTTGTCAACTGTCACAAATATACTTTTTTTTTGCGCAAGGACAAGATGGCGTAAGTTGTAATCAGAATCCGGTCAAACATGAAAGTATGGTCTCTGATCACCCCACCATCCCACTAACTAGGTAACTGGGGTTAACAGAAAGGCAGAGCCCAGCCATCATGCTGCCACCAGTGCCACGGGTTTGAAAGAGATTTATTGCACTTTTTAAGGATTCCTCCCCCCCACTTCTGCTTAGAGATCCTTAAAAAGTGCCCCAGGCAATGCATGGCATTCTGGCTCTGGGTCCTTTGTTGGAAGGGAACTTACTTGTTAGGTAATAATAGAACCGTAATTAAGCTGCATTTTGCGTGTTGCTAGTATCAGGCAAAAACAGGGCTATAAGTAAGTCTGGTCCTGACACCTTACCTTAGTCGCGGCATCACTACATTCCTGACGGATTGCAGAACAGAGCTGGGGGCCTGTCATTTAGCCTCCCTTCTTCCCTTTGCTAAGTTGAGGCTGGAAGCGCCCCTCAGAATTATGCGCCCAGGGCAACCGCCCCTGTTGCCCGCCCCACGCTACGCCACTGCCACCTTTGAGTCTATGAAGCCCTCGACTTGAAAAGCCCCAAATTAAGAGTAATAAGTACTTACACAGATGCAGTAATAAAAAAACTAAATGTCCTGGTAGGGGAGAGTCTTGATATCAGAGTTAAGACTCTCTTGGGTAACAGATCGACCCAGACAGTTTGGGTTTCCATTTGTCTGTCTGGGTTTGAAGCTGAGTCAGGACCAGACATGTAAATGTCCAGGTTTGGTGGAAACAGTCACAGACAAAAAGGTGACATTATGCATTTGTAACATACTGCACATGCTATCAGTTATTTCTCTCTTGCGTGTGTGTCTTTGTGTGGGAGTGTGTGTCTGTATGTGTAATATGTCACCTTGGAGGATGTATCCTCCAATTTTAAAAGGCTTGAAACCCAGTGGCAGGAGACACAGATTATAATAAATAAACTTTGGTCAGACGATTCCGTAGTCAGGGCAGGTGGCGGTAGACATAGTCAAAAATATAAGCCGAAGTGTCACGGATGTCTATACCTTTAAGAAAACACCTTCCTCCGCTTCCTCTACTTATTTAAGGATGTCATTTCCTCTCAATCAATGCTTAGTTATTTGTGTCAGTCAGTTAACATAGTAGCTGAACTCACCTAACTCCTGAGCCATATTCTCTCTAAACTGTTAGACCGTAACTACAGTTTTGCTTTTGGTCATATGGACTGTTTGTATAACTCTCCCTGCATTGTGGGATTAATTCCAACTTGAACTTATTAATTGAACCACTCTGTTGTCTTCTCCGAGTATATTATTCTACCCTGCATCTAGGTATAACTTACAAAGCTGTACTCCGTAGCACTCTGACGTCATAAACCTTGTTGTGGTGTGAATCACTCGCAGCCGCAGCCCCTCACTTCAGACGCTTCATATCTAAGCACGCAAGTACTCTCCTGTTGGAGATCGATATAATAATAACTGCTTACTCGCAACATTGTATCAAGTTAACCATCTAAGATAATATACAGCTGTAAGTACATGAACTGGGAAAAACGTTACTAAAGTGTAAATAGATGAACTGAATGGAAATTATCATTGTGTATATGAAGTGCGGTATAATCAATTAATGCCTGCCTGAACCTGGACTATCAAGTTGCCTTAATTGAAGTAATCTCTGTAAATATATGAACTTACCAATTGTAAATATATGATCTAACCGAATGTGCATATATGAACTTTCCAAATGTGAATATATTAATTGCACCAAATATAAACTCAGAACCTTTCCACATTATCTCCTAGCTAAAAATATTAGTCTGTCTCTATAAAACCAAGTTCTAACCAGAGTAACCTTTTCTGTTGAAACTCTTTTCTATATCAGTTAAGTTTAACAGTTTATTCAGACTAATTGCTTTTCACATTAACCAGTACACTTCTGCAGTTCCATAGTGTCCTGTTGGTTTTCTGAAAAGCTACAAAACGAATTATCTGATATATTAGTTGGTGTTAAAGCATCACACAATGTCAATAACCAGGAAGGGAAGTCAAAAATTGTAGGGAAAAAGGACTCAGGAAAAGGGTAACAGGAGAAATAATGCTTGGTCTCTGAAAACAGGGCAGAATAACCTAGCACTAAGCTTGGGCTTATAAAGGCGTACAGGGAACAGAAACACCCCCATTACCATGACAACCTGGAAGCTTCAGTTCCAGGCAGCCAATAAGGAGATCAGTTAACGGGGGAGTGCCCTCTAGACACTCCCCACGCTGATCTGGCATCAGGAGCATGATGCGCCCACCCGCGATGCGTGCGCATCCCAGCACCCGCAACACTACTAGTGCGACCACTATGTTGGCAGTGTGAGTAGACCGGGAGGACACCCGGTGCCAAGGTAAGAGGGTACCTCCTAGTCCCATGACAAAGTGTCTTTGTGCGTTAGAGTGGGTCTGTCTGTGTTTGTCAGTGTCTTTCTGTATGTGTGAGTCTGTGAAGAAGTGAGTGTATTTGTGTGTGAGAGAATGTGTGTGAATCTGTGTGTTAGCGGGTGAGAGAAAGTGTGTGTGTATGAGAGAGTACGTGTGTGTGAGAGCGTTAGTATCTTTGTGTGTATGTGTCAGGGTTTTTTCCCTGTTGTGTTTGCCATGTGCTGCTGGCAGCCATTTTACTCAACTCTCTTCCTGTCTTGGTGCATTGTGGGGGATGCTGCTCATTTCCTGCACTTCCTTTTATGGCCAGACTGTTGTGCATCATCCATGTGAGACAGGATGCGGTCTCAGAATTGTGATGTCATCACTTATTATTTAAAGGGCCTCTGTTCAGTATACTTTGCCCTTGCGTTGTCTCAGACCTGTTTGTGAGAGCTCCTGTGTTTTACCTGGCTGCCTGACGTCCTTCCTGGTTCCTGATCCCTGGCTTGTTCCTGACTCTGCTGTTTTCCTTGTTCCTGATTCCGGCTCATCTGACTATTCGCTTTGGCTCCTGACTTGGCTCGTCTGACTACCAGCTCTTGTTTTGACTCCTGGCTTGTTATTTGACTTGTGGACTTTTTATTATTTTTTTGCTATTAATAAAGGTGTGATTATTTTTGCACTTCTGGTCTCAGTCTGATTCCTGGCACCCTGACATTACGCAAGGGCCATGAATCCTGATGGTGCTAATAATCCACCTTTACCTGCCATAATTTCCAGGATGGATGATCAGGATCACCGCTTGGATCAATTTGCACTAGCCCTGCAAACCCTGCTGACTCGCACTGCACATTTGGACCAAAGTGTCCCGCAAGTTATGGCTGCTCCTGTTTCCGCTGCTGCACCTATGCCTACCAGGAGCATGTCCGGTTCTGCACCTCTACCTCAGCGATATGGAGGCGATCCTATTCAGTGCAGAGGGTTTTTGAACCAGGTGGGCATTTACTTTGAGATGTTACCTCAGGCGTTTCCCTCTGACAGAGCTAAGGTGGGATTTCTCATCTCGTTACTCTCTGACACAGCTCTTGCCTGGGCTAATCCCTTGTGGGAGACTAATAAACCTGTGATTTAAAATTACCCTGAGTTTGTGGCCTCCTTTTGAAGGGTATTTGATGTTCCGGCTCGCTCCTCCTCTGCTGCTAAACGACTCATGTCCATTTAGCAAGGTACAAGATCTGTTGCTCAGTATGCTATTGAGTTCCGTACGCTTGCCGCAGAGGTTGGTTGGAACAATGAAGCCCTTGTTGCCGCCTTCTTTCATGGGCTCTCTGATGCGTTCAAAGACGAAGTTGCTTCCAGAGATTTACCAGAGGATCTCGAGGCATTGGTGTCTTTTTTGATCCTAATTGACATCAGACTCAGAGAGAGGCCCTCTTTCAAGGAGCGCTTGCGGAAGCCTCCTGTTCCATTGTTTCCTACGTGTTCGTTCCCACCCATGCCTCCCTCTCCTCCCATGCCTCCTAGTCCCGAGTCCCCAGGTACTGCTGCGCCAATGCAGCTGGGATTCACGCGTCTCTCTGCGGCGGAGAGGGCCTTTAGGAGGAGGGAGGGGCTCTGCCTCTATTGTGGGTTACAGGGTCACTTTTTGAAGTCTTGTCCTACAGGGCCGGGAAACGGTCACACCTAAGGTCCTGTCGGAGGCAGACCTTGGGTGGTTTATCTTCGTCCCTGGAACCACTTAAGGAGAAACCTTTTGTCACGGTTGTCCTTTCCTGGGTGGACTCCTCCATAGTCACCCAGGCTCTTGTTGACTCCGGTGCTGCGGGCTATTTTATTGACAGTTCTTTTGTATCAAAGCACTCCATTCCTGTTTTGCCTCGGTCCGTTCCGCTTGCTATTGAGGCCATTGATGGCAGGCCCCTTCAACCCACACTCGTTACTCACGAAACTGCTCCATTGTCCATGGCTGTTGGGGCTCTCCATTTTGAAACCCTCCAGTTCCAGGTGATAAACTCTCCACATTTTCTGGTTGTTCTGGGTTATCCCTGGCTCCAAAAGCACAATCCCAGTCTCGACTGGCGCAGGTCCGAAATTTTGTCATGGTCCCCGCAATGTATTTCCACTTGTCTTCGGAAACCATTTAAAGTCTTGTGCACTTCTTCGGTATCTCAATTGCCAGAGGAGTACAGAGAGTTCCTAGACGTGTTTGACAAGGTGCGTGCCAGTACGTTGCCTCCTCACCGGTCTTACAATTGTGCCATAGACCTGCAACCCGGAGCCATTCCTCCTCAGGGCCGGGTGTACCCTCTGTCTGTTGCAGAGAATTGTGCTATGGAGGAGTATGTTGCCGATGCTCTGTCGCGGGGGATAATCCGCAAATCCTGCTCTCCTGCAGGGGCTGGCTTCTTCTTTGTGAAGAAAAAGGGTGGCGAGTTAAGACCATGCATCGATTATAGGGGTCTTAATCGTCTTACCATTAAGAATGCTTACCCTATTCCGCTTATTATGGAACTCTTTGACCGCCTCAAGGGAGCTACGGTCTTTACTAAACTTGATTTGAGAGGGGCATACAATCTCGTTAGGGTTAAGGAGGGCCACGAATGGAAAACAGCATTTAACACCAGGAGCGGGCATTATGAGTATCTTGTAATGTCCTTTGGCCTATGTAATGCTCCTGCTGTTTTCCAGGAAATTATTAATGATGTCCTACGAGATATGTTGCAACAGTGTGTTGTGGTGTACTTAGACGACATCCTCATACACTCACCCACACTTGAGGCTCATCGTTCTGATGTTACACGAGTACTTCAGAGACTATGTGAGAACGGCCTGTTTTGTAAACTCGAGAAATGTGAGTTCCATCAGACTCAAGTAACCTTTCTAGGTTATGTTATCTCCGTTGCAGGGTTCTCCATGGATCCTGACAAGTTATCTGCAGTTCTGCAGTGGCCTCGCCCAGTTGGTCTTCGGTTTATTCAACGTTTTTTGGGGTTCGCCAATTACTATAGAAAGTTTATTAAAAACTTTTCTACTTTTCTTCCTTGGTCAAACCTATCACAGACATGACCTGTAAAGAGACTGATCCACTCCATTGGTCACCTACTGACATTAAGGCTTTTGATAGTCTTAAGACTGCCTTTGCTGCCGCTCCAGTTCTGGCTCATCCTAACCCTGTCCTGCCTTTCGTTCTTGAGGTCGATGTGTCTGAGACTGGAGTAGGTGCCCTCTTGTCTCAATGTCCTACGCCTGACGGTTCTTTGCATCCGTGTGGTTTCTTCTCTAGGAAATTGTCTCCAGCGGAGTGCAATTATGAAATTGGCGACAGGGAATTACTGGCTATAATTTTGGCACTTAAGGAATGGAGGCATCTTCTCGAGGGTACTAGCGTGCCAGTGCTCATTCTTACTGACCACAAGAATTTAACTTATCTTTCTGAAGCAAAACGTTTGTCGCCCCGACAGGCCATGTGGGCGCTATTTTTGTCTCAGTTTAATTATGTGGTCTCCTACCTGCCTGGTAGTAAGAATGTTAGGGCTGATGCCCTCTCTCGACAATTTTCGCCTCTGTCCAAGGAGGAGTCTGTACCTACTCCTGTTATACCTCCTGACCATATTTTGGCTACCATACGTACTAATTTGACTTCTCCCTTGGGGGAGGAGATCCTGGCTGCACAAACCAATTCACCTCCTGAGAAACCTAGTGGTGTTTTGTTCCTGAGAATCTTTGAACTAAACTTTTGCACACTTACCACTATCCTAAAGCCGCAGGTCACCCAGGCAAGAACCAAATGATTTGGTCTGTCACTCGACAATTCTGGTGGCCAGGTCTTCGTTCTGATGTTGCTGCGTATGTTGCCTCCTGCTCAGTTTGTGCACAGAATAAGACTCCTCGACGTCTTTCTGTGGGTCTTCTTCAACCTATTGCTAATGGTGAGCGTCCTTGGACACATCTTTCCATGGACTTTATTGTCGAGCTCCCTGTTTCCAATGGCAATACTGTTATCCTTATGGTGGTTGACCGTTTTTCTAAAATGTCACATTGCATTCCCTTGATGAAGCTGCCTACAGCTCAGGAGCTTGCTTCAATTTTTGCCCGGGAGGTCTTCCGTTTACATGGGTTACCCAAGGAGATAGTGTCGGACCGGGGTAGCCAGTTTGTCTCCAGATTTTGGCGTTCCATTTGTGCTCAAATGGGGATCCAGCTTTCCTTCTCCTTGGCATATCACCCTCAATCCAATGGGGCTGCGGAACGGTCTAATCAAGCTCTGGAACAGTTCCTCCGTTGCTATGTCTTAGATCACCACAATAATTGGTCTGAACTGTTACCTTGGGCAGAGTTTGCTCGTAATAGTGCTATTAATGCTTCCTCCAAGTTATCCCCATTCATGGAGAATTATGGGTTTCAACCATCCTTGTTGCCCGATTCATTCATGTCTCAGGGTATTCCGGCTTTGGAGGAGCATCTCCGGCAACTCCGTTCCACGTGGGTGCAGATTAAGGATTGCCTTCATTGTTCTATGCAGCGCCAAAAGTTCCAGGCTGATCGTAGGCGTCTCCCCGCACCTTCCTACCAGGTTGGTGAGAGAGTTTGGCTGTCCTCCCGCAACTTGAACCTTTGTGTGCCTTCCAATTAATTGGCTCCCCGTTATGTTGGTCCTTTTCGAATACTCTGAAGGGTTAATCCTGTGGCTTACGCTCTTGACCTTCCTCCTGCTATGCGCATCTCCAATGTTTTTCATGTCTCCCTCTTGAAACCATTGGTTTGTAATCGGTTTACCACTGTGTTGCCTCGTCCCCGTCCTATCCTTGTTGACAACCATGAGGAGTATGAGGTCAGCAGCATTATTGACTCTCGTATGTCCAGGGGCCATGTACAGTATTTGGTTCACTGGAGGGACTATGGTCCGGAGGAGCGTTCTTGGGTTCCCTCCGCTGATGTTCATGCTCCTGCCCTCCTCCGTGCCTTCCATGCCCGTTTCTCCAATAAGCCTTTTGTCCTCCCGCGGGGGAGGGGTCATTGAGGGGAGGGTACTGTCAGAGTTTTTTCCCTGTTGTGTTTGCCATGTGCTGCTGGCAGCCATTTTACTCACCTCTCTTCCTGTCTTGGTGCATTGTGGGGGATGCTGCTCATCGCCTGCACTTCCTTTTATGGCCAGACTGTTGTGCATCATCCATGTGAGACAGGATGCGGTCTCAGAATTGTGATGTCATTACTTATTATTTAAAGGGCCTCTGTTCAGTATGCTTTGCCCTTGCGTTGTCTCAGACCTGTTTGTGAGAGCTCCTGTGTTTTACCTGGCTGCCTGACGTCCTTCCTGGTTCCTGATCCCTGGCTTGTTCCTGACTCTGCTGTTTTCCTTGTTCCTGATTCCAGCTCGTCTGACTATTCGCTTTGGCTCCTGACTCGGCTCGTCTGACTACCAGCTCTGGTTTTGACTCCTGGCTTGTTATTTGACTTGTGGACTTTTTATTATTTTTTGCTATTAATAAAGGTGTGATTATTTTTGCACTTCTCGTCTCAGTCTGTTTCCTGGCACCCTGACAGTATGAGAGAGAAAGAGTGTGTGTGTGAGAGAGAGTATGTTATGTGTGTGTGAGTGTGTGTTAGTTTTAGAGTGTGTGTGTGAGTGTGTGTGTGAGAGTGTGAGCATGTGTGAGAGTGTGTGTTTATGTGTGTGAGATAGAAAGTATATGAGAGTGTCTATGTGCGAGTTTGTGTTTATATGCTATTACACATAGGGGCCAATTTACCAAAGTGCGAGCGGACATGTTACGATGTAGCATATCATGGCTGCCACATCGATAAATGCCAACAGCATACGCTCTCGGCATTTATCATTACACAAGCAGTTCTGGTGAACTGCTTGTGCAATGCTGCCCCCTGCAGTTTCGCGGCCGCTAGCAGGGGGTGTCAATCAGCCCAATCTTATAGGATCGGGCGGATTGAAGACCGCAGCCTTAGAGGCAGCGGACAAGTTATAGAGCAGCGGTCTTTAGAAGGCTCGCGCGGACATAGGGGCATCAAGCTCCATTCAGAGCTTGATAATTCGTCCCCATAGAGTGTACTCTGCAAAAATATTTTGCTGTGGTGTGCACAGATCAAAAGTGTTTGGGTTTGGTTTGAACTAAAGGTGGTAACACTAATAACATTTAGTAATTTCTTACAAGTGCATGTGACTTGCATCACTTTAAGATTAGTGTGTGTGTAGGTCCACATGCTGTTGCCATAAAGCCTTTGTGACCATTTTCAATGTTGCTTCAATATTAAAGAAGCATTTTGTTGTCTGTTTTTTGTTGTTGTTGTTGCAGTTAGTTAGCATTTCCTTCTATTTGTTACTTTACCTTGAAACTGTGCTGCTGCTCTAAGCTATTGATCAGATTGATCCTAAGACGGATACTGATTTAGTACACTGTGTGATCACACTTGTCATTGGGGCCGATTTATGGGCCCGTGTTTCTGGCGAGCCTGCAGGCTCGCCAGAAACACCAGTTATGAAGCAGCGGTCTAAAAACCGCTGCTCCATAACCTGTCCACCTGCTCTGAGCAGGCGGACAGACATCGCCGCAATTCAACCCGATCGAGTATGATCGGGTTGATTGACACCCCCCCTGCTGGCGGCCGATTGGCCGCAAATCTGCAGGGGGCGACGTTGCACTAGCAGCTCACAAGAGCTGCTGGTGCAATGCTGAATACGGAGAGCGTATTGCTCTCCGCATTCAGTGAGGTCTGTCGGACCTGATCTGCACTGTCGGATCAGGTCCGACAGACCTTTGTTAAATAGGCCCCATTGTCTCTTGTTCTGTTAGTACACCTGACTCATAATATGTAGGCCCCTTATCCCTGCAAAGTTACAGAAACAAATAACTATCCCAGCCCAGCTGATGCATACAGACACATGCACGCTCCTGAGCTTACATCAAGAGAATAAAGACAATTTTATAATTGGAGTAAATTAGAAAGTTGCTTAAAATTGCAGGCTCTATCTGAATCACGAAAGAAGAAATTGGGGTTTCATGTCCCTTTAAGCTTATCCCAGTTGCAGACACATAACCATGGTTCTGTTACATTCCGCTACCCCTATCCTTTTTCTTGAATCAATGCAGTTAAAGGGCATTTGAGTCTAATATTTTTTAAAGGGACATGAAACTCTAAACGTTTCATGATTCTGATAGAGCAGGCAATTTTAAACAACTTTCTAATTTATATTTACTTTTAAAATAAATTTTTCTTCTTTCTCTTGGTATCTTTTGTTGAAAAAGGCTCAGAAGCGTGCACGTGCCTGGAGCACTATATGGTAGAAGTTTTGCAAGAATGTTATCCATTTGCAAGAGCACTAGATGGCAGCACTATTTCCAGCCTTGGGGGTAGATTTAACAAGCAGCGAATGCTGTTTTCTACTCCAGAAGTTTCCTGGCTCGCCGTAAAACTTAATGTTAAGAAGCAGCAGTCGTAAAGTGTCTTTGTGCATTAGAGTGGGTCTGTCTGTGTTTGTCAGTGTCTTTCTGTATGTGTGAGTCTGTGAAGAAGTGAGTGTATTTGTGTGTGAGAGAATGTGTGTGAATCTGTGTGTTAGCGGGTGAGAGTACGTGTGTGTGAGAGCGTTAGTATCTTTGTGTGTATGAGAGAGAAAGGGTGTGTGTGTGAGAGAGTGTATGTTATGTGTGTGTGAGTGTGTGTTAGTTTTAGAGTGTGTGTGTGAGTGTGTGTGTGAGAGTGTGAGCATGTGTGTGAGTGTGTGTTAGTTTTAGAGTGTGTGTGTGAGTGTGTGTGTGAGAGTGTGAGAGTGTGTGTTTATGTGTGTGAGATAGAAAGTATATGAGAGTGTCTATGTGCAAGTTTGTTTTTATATGCTATTACACATAGGGGCCAATTTACCAAAGTGCGAGCAGACATAATACGATGTAGCATATCATGGCCGCCGCACATCGATAAATGCCGACAGCATACGCTGTCGGCATTTATCATTACACAAGCAGTTCTGGTGAACTGCTTGTGCAATGCCGCCCCCTGCAGTTTCGCGGCCGCTAGCAGGGGGTGTCAATCAGCCCAATCTTATAGGATCGGGCGGATTGAAGACCGCAGCCTTAGAGGCAGCGTACAAGTTATGGAGCAGCTGCTTCATAACTACTGTTTCCGGTGAGCCTGAAGGCTCGCGCGGAAATAGGGGCATCAAGCTCCATTCAGAGCTTGATAATTTGTCCCCATAGAGTGTACTCTGCAAAAATATTTTGCTGTGGTGTGCACAGATCAAAAGTGTTTGGGTTTGGTTTGAACTAAAGGTGGTAACACTAATAACATGCAGTAATTTCTTACAAGTGCATGTGACTTGCATCAATTTAAGATTAGTGAGTGTGTAGGTCCACATGCTGTTGCCATAAAGCCTTTGTGTGACCATTTTCAATGTTGCTTCAATATTAAAGAAGCATTTTGTTGTCTGTCTTTTGTTTTTTTTGTTGCAGTTAGTTAGCATTTCCTTCTATTTGTTACTTTACCTTGAAACTGTGCTGCTGCTCTAACCTATTGATCAGATTGATCCTAAGACGGATACTGATTTAGTACACTGTGTGATCACACTTGTCATTGGGGCCGATTTATGGGCAGCCTCGCCAGAAACACCAGTTATGAAGTCTAAAAACCGCTGCTCCATAACCTGTCCGCCTGCTCTGAGCAGACATCGCCGCAATTCAACTCGATCGAGTTGATTCACACCCCCCCCTGCTGCAAATCTGCAGGGGGCGACGTTGCACCAGCAGCTCACAAGAGCTGCTATTACAATGCTGAATATGGAGAGCATATTGCTCTCCGCATTCAGTGAGGTCTGTCGGACCTGATCTGCACTGTTGGATCAGGTCCGACAGACCTTTGTTAAATAGGCCACCTGAGTCATAATATGTAGGCCCCGATCCCTGCAAAGTTACAGAAACAAATAACTATCCTAGCCCAGCTGATGCATACAGACACATGCACGCTCCTGAGCTTACTTCAAGAGAATAAAGACAATTTTATAATTGGAGTAAATTAGAAGTTGCTTAAAATTGCATGCTCTATCTGAATCATGAAAGAAGAAATTGGGGTTTCATGTCCCTTTAAGCTTATCCCAGTTGCACATAACCATAGTTACATTCCTCTACCCCTATCCTTTTTCTTGAATCAATGCAGTTAAAGGGCATTTGAGTCTAATATTTTTTTAAAGGGACATGGAACTCTAAACGTTTCATGATTCTGATAGAGCAGGCAATTTTAAACAACTTTCTAATTTATATTTACTTTTAAAATAAATTTGTCTTCTTTCTCTTGGTATCTTTTGTTGAAAAAGGCTCAGAAGCGTGCACGTGCCTGGAGCACTATATGGCAAAAGTTTTGCAAGAGCACTAGATGGCAGCACTATTTCCAGCCTAGGGGGTAGATTTAACAAGCAGCGAATGCTTTTTTCTACTCCAGAAGTTTCCTGGCTCGCCATAAAACTTATTGTTAAGAAGCAGTGGTCGTAAGACGGCTGCTTCTTAACCTGTCCGCCACCTATAAGATCTGATTGACACCCCTACAGCAAATCATGTCCGCCCGGCATTTAATAAATCTACCCCATAGTATACTATGAGATAGAGTTTCCCTTTAAGTTTTATAACATATTGGTGCCTTTTAAAAGCCTCAAATACTGAGCCCATACACTGATCTCTGTATACTCTGAGATCAGTACCAGAAAGTTCTAAGTTACAGGAATGTAGAAGTAAATTGTGTCAAGGTCCTTATAATGATATCTTAAAGGGACATGAAACACAAAATTTGTCTTTCGTGATACAGATAGAGAATACATTTTTAAACAACATTCTAGTTTACATCTATTATGTAATTGGCTTCATTTTTTAGATATCTTTTGTTGAAGAAATGCACATGAATGAGCCAGTCACAAGATGTATATGTGCAGCCACCAATCAGCAGCCACTGAGCCTATTTATATATGCTTTTCAACAAATGATATCAAAAGAATGAAGTTAATTAGATAATAGAAGTAAATTGGAAAGTAGTTTAAAATCACATGCTCTTTCTAAATCATGAAAGAAAAACTTTGGGTTTCATGTCCCTTTAAACCATTGTCATAAGTTTATTGCCTACTTGAGATTAACCAGACATTTCTAAAGATGTTTTTTTGTGAAATCATGATCAAACTTGACCCACATCATAACTCTTCCCGTAGATAAGGTTTACAGAATTTAAATCTGACTAAGCCTAAATGGCAATATAGACTCATCAACTCTTAGAAATACCCAGCAGAAGAAGTAACAATAATGACGCAGATATGGAAGAGCCATGTCTACCCCATGAGCTCCAATATGTGTGATTTGGTGTGTTCTTCACATTTCCCATCGATATTGGGTATACTCTGAAGCATCACAATCCTTAATTAAGTTATTACCGGCAGCATCGTGCTTCATATCAAATTGATGCAGTTGTCATAGCAACCTTCCAATATAAAGTATCTCCTTTAAGAAATCACCAACCAGAGCAAATCCAGTAGATTACCTGTATCCCCTTTATGGGAGTTAAACTCAACAAATTAGAGCATGTCATTTGTTGGACTATTATGGCCAACATACACAATTTCCTTTAGGAGTTTCAAGGAAATTTTGTCTCCAATTGTATCCCAAGTCCTGTTTACATAAAAGTTATATTTAAATCAATATTGTAAACAGTCTTCACTTGAAACCTCTTAGTAATAATTCCAGAGAAATGTTATCTTAAAATTAAAAAACAAACAATCATAGTGTGAAATATCTAGCCTTAAAATCCCCCATAGTTATTTCCCTTCTGGAGTGTATTCATATAGGTGCTCCAAAAATTGGGCTTAAAGAGAGTTACATGTGTATTTAGCCTGCTTTGTTTAAAATCAAAATGTGACTTTAACAACTGGAAAACGTAAAAGTTAAAGGTGATTGAAGCAGGTATATAAATCAACACTATGTGGATGAATTATCAAGGGCCGAATGGCCCTGAATACCCGTGTTTCCGTGCGAGCCTTCAAGCTCACTGGAAACAGGAGTTAAGAAGCAGCGGTCTTAAGACCGCTGCTCCTTAACTTGTCCGCTGCCTCTGAGGCTCCGGACATCAATCTGCCCGATCGCATACAAACACCCCCTGCTAGCAGCCAATTGGCCGTGAATCTGCAGGGGGCTGCATTTCACAAGCAGTTCACCAGAACTGCTTGTGCAATGATAAATTGTCGGCATTCAGTGATTTCTGGCGGACATGATCTGCTACAGCAGATCATGTCCACCAGACATTGATAAAGTGTGTTATTCTATTTGCTCTGTAATATATATATTTAAATTGATTTTCTTTCTTTCTTTCCTTCCTTCTTTCCTTTCTTTCTTTCTTTCTTTCTTTTAGGTGAATCTCCCCTTTGTACAATCCTGAATCGGAGAAGCTTGTAGAAATAGCTGCAAGAAAAACTTGAGAGCAGTTTGATCCATTCTTCATCCAATTAAAGAATTGTATTTTATGCCCATGTATTGAATACAGAAACCAGTCTCTATAAGTTATAGATATGTAAAGGGTTTGAAAGGAAGGGCATATATCATATATCTAGATATGCCATCTAACATAAGCAGCACTAAGGTGCCAATTTATTAAATGTCGGACGGACATAATCCGCTGTAGCATATTCTGTCGGCATTTATCATTGCACAAGCATTTCTGGTGAAATGCTTGTGCAATGCCGCCACCTGCACATTCGCAGCCAATCGGCCGCTAGCAGGGGGTGTCAATCATCCTGATCGTTTCAGATTGGGATGATTGCTGTCCGCTCACGCAGAATAAGCAGCATTGACTGCTTAATAAATTGGCCCCTATATATCTTTCATGATCTGCTGGATCTTTTCATGTTTGGTTACTTAGTTATGATATCCTCATCTATTCCGCTACCTTAAAGGGATGTCAACAAGTTTCTTTGCTCACTAACACTAATTAGAGAAATATACTTTTGAAGTAGATGCAGTGCTTTTCTAGGATTCATTTTATCTCCTTGAGAAATCAAAATGGACCAAAAAAAGATCTAAATATTTTTTAAGTGGGCAACATCAACAAATCAAAAGGAAGTTCAGCGGTTTCTTGGGTTGACTAATTTCAACAGTTTTCTCATCTGCAAATCAATTTATTTTGTTTGTTAAAGCTTTCACACGTCATCAAAATGCCTGTTTGCAGTGGATACTTTGGGGTAGATTTATCAAGCAGCGTATGCTACAATCTACTCCTGAAGTTTCAGGTCCGCCTGAAACTTAAGTTAAGAATTATAAAAAATGTATTACTTCAGCTCCAATCGATACAATCGAGATGATTGACTCGATACAATCGAGATGATTGACACCCCCCGCTAGTGGCCAATGATAAATGCAGACTGCGTATGCTGTCCGCATTTATCGATGTCGACATTTGATAAATATACCCCAAGATATTAAATATTCTGTTGTTTAATTATAAAAAAAATATTACTTCAGCTCCTATGTTAGTTTAATAACATCCTACTGCACCAGAAAATTCTGAATTAATTGAAACCATCATCACTAGGTCATCTTGCAAAAAATAAAAATCTTCATTAAATTAACTTTTGCCAACTTTCTGTTCCGCTGAGTTTTCTTTTTTCACTTTTATATTCCTTTCTACCAAGACTAGAAAGCTAATGCCTTTTCATATATTTTCAACTTTGATTACTCTGTCTGAAGACATTTTTGGTTCCATTTTTTTTCTGGATACCCAGTTACCAAGGAACAGTTGATTAGAGCAATGACTATTAACCGTTTGCAGCTACATTCTGAACAGTTTCTACAGGCTGCTTATCTCACTATGCAAGGTTCTGGGTGTGTAGGAGAAACAACTACATGACAATATAATGCACAAACAAGAACCCTAAATATTTTGTGTCATTTCTTTCCATGCCCGTACATTTTTTATCATCAGACCATTAATTTGAATCCTGTGCAAGGTCTGGCCCTACACTTATAACTTAAAGGGACAGCTTACCCTAAAATGTTCTCCCCTTTAATTTGTTTCCAATAATCCATTTTACCTGCTGGAGTGTATTAAACTATTTAGAAATAGCTAATTTACCTTCATATCTGCATTTGAAATAGCTGATTTTGTCTGGGGCATCCCTACCTATACTGAAAGTTTATTTAATTAAAGGGACAGTCAACACCAGAATTTTTGTTGTTTTGAAATATAGATACTCCCTTAATTACCCATTCCCCAGTGTTACATAACCAACACAGTTATAATAATACACTTTTTATCTCTGTGATTACCTTGTATCTAAGCCTCTGCAGACTGCCCCCTTATTTCAGTTATTTTAACAGACTTGCATTTTAGCCAATCAGTGCTCACTCCTCTGTAAATTCATGTGCATGAGCTCAATGTTATCTATATGAAACACATGAACTAACACTCTCTAGTGTTAAACTGTCAAATGCAGAGAAATTAACATATGAACCTTCTAGGTTTAGCTTTCAACTAAGAATACCAAGAGAACAAAGCAAAATTGGTGATAAAAGTAAATTGGAAAGTTGTTTAAAATTACATGCTGATGCTCTATTTAAATCATGAAAGTTTTTTGGGACTTGACTGTCCCTTCAAGTATAGGCTATAGAAAAGCTTTGTAAACATAGCCAGCAAATAAAATTACACTCCCAATGGGTGTTTGGAGAGATAAGTAATAAAATGTTAATTTACAATTGTTTTCTCTAAGGGCCTGATAAACTTTGTATTGTAATGTAGGAGTCTCTTTTTCATGTACAGAACACTACATAGCAATATAAACATTTCTCAAGATAAAAATTGTGTTTCTAAACATTTTTAAGGGCCTCGTTGTACCCACAAGACTTGCGTAAGGGGCAAGGTTTTCAATATCAGGCCCTAAGTATTGGAATTTGAGATACAATACGCAGATTTGATATCCCTGCAAGCTCAACCCATTTTGAAGGTAAAGAACAAAATCAGCTATTTCATATACAAAAATAAACCTAAACACGTGATTTGTCATACATTTTATAACAAGTCATTGGAAGCACATTAAAGGAAAACAATTTTACAGTATACTGCCCCTTTAAATATGCCATGTCCATCAAGGTCATGGCCGCATGCTACATTTGTTAACTTTTCCATTACTGCTTATAATGAAACATTTATTCTTTAAAGGGACAGTAAACAGGAATTAACTGTACATGTGAAAAAATTAAGAAAATAAAAGATTTAACCACACCCCAAAAGGTTACTTATCTTACCTTCATTGCCGTCCTCTTCTGCTCTGCTGTTTTCAAAACTGTTTCATAGGTTCACTGTCTAAATACAGCCAACAGCTTTACCCAGCATGGGAGAGGCTACATTTAGTTCACCGGCGCAATCAGGCACAATGTGATTAGAAAGCGAGCATGTGATGCGGTTATAAAAAAAAAAAAAACAACAGAGCAGAATAGGACGGTGATCAAGGTAAGGTAAGTAAACTGTTGGGGGGGTTAAATCTTAAATTTTCTTTATTTTTTTCATAGATACAGTTTGCCTAATGTTACGTAACATTAATTCCTATGTTTACTGTCCCTTTAAAGGGATAGAAAGATTAAAATTAAAATGTGCATAGGTGCATTTAAAAATTATTACTGTTTTTTTCTACGGCATACGCACATATCCTGTGAGGGCCCTTGCACCAGTAATCAAACACCGCACCTGCTTAGAGAGTGGCTTGTATGACACAAATTAAATCTTCACAGAAACAATATGGACCATGGCAGCTCTTTGGGAAGGTGTGGCATTTGATTAATGGTGCATGGACCTTCACAGGATATAATGCAAAAATATTTTTATTTCAAAATTAAATACATCATAGTAACATAGTAACATAGTAGATGAGGTTGAAAAAAGACTGAAGTCCATCAAGTTCAACCTATACAAATCTAAAATAGTTACAAACTCCAGTTAAGCTTAAATAATAATCCCACTAAAAGGTGACCCATTTAATACTAGCAATCATATCTATGAGTTTTGTTTATAGACAGAAATGTATCTAAACAATTTTTAAATGTATCTAGGGTATTGGCATTCACTACCTCCTTTGGTAATAAGTTCCACAATTTTATTGCTCTTACAGTGAAAAATGTTTCTGTTGCAGGAGACACACATCGCCAGAAATTAACCCGATCGAGTACGATTGGGTTGATTGACACCCCCCTGCTGGAGGCCCATTGGCCGCGAGTCTGCAGGGGGCGGCGTTGCACTAGCAGCTCTTGTGAGCTGCTGGTGCAATGCTGAATACGGCGAGCGTATTGCTCGCCGTATTCAGCGAGGTCTGGCAGACCTGATCCGCAGTGTCGGATCAGGTCCGCCAGACCTTGATAACTAGAGGCCATAATCTCATTTCCTCCAACCTTAAATTGTGACCTCTTGTCACAAACAATTTTCTTGGAATAAACAGAGCTTCTGCCATCTCTGTATATGGGCCTTGAATATATTTATATAAAGTAATCATGTCACCTCTCAAGCACCTCTTTTCTAAAGAAAACAGACCCAGTTTGGCTAAACTCTCCTCATAGCTTAAATTCTCCATTCCCCTTATTAGCTTTGTGGCCCTTCTCTGAACTTTTTCTAGTTCTGTAATATCTTTTTTGTGATTGGTCCCCAGAACTGCACTCCATACTCAAGGTGAGGTCTTACCAGGGCTTTATATAGTGACAGAATTATGCTTTCCTCCCTTGAATCAATGCCTCTTTTAATACATACTAGTATCTTATTAGCCTTTGAAGCCGCTGCCCTGCATTTTGAACCCATCTTTAGCTTGTTATCTATTACTACTCCCAAATCCCTTTCCTCCTCTGTTAGGCTAAGTCTTGTTCCATTTAAATAATACGTTGCCTGCTCTTTTTTACTTCCAAAATGTAGAACCTTGCATTTTCCCGTATTAAATCTCATTTTCCATTTGCCTGCCCATACTTCTAATTTTTGCAGGTCCCTTTGCAAAGAAAGTTCATCCTGCTCTGACCTAAAGACCTTATTTAACTTAGTGCACATTTTTTAATTTTGACCTTTTTATCTCTTTATATTACAAAACTGTCTACAACATAATCCTATTTTGCTCCTCAACCGTATTATTTCCAGCCTTCTGCTGAAGGCCGGTGATTGGTCCCCTTTGTAAAAATAATTTGGGCAAACCTGGTTTAAAAGAAAGACCTATGGGGTCCACTGCCAAGGTTCTGACGCATACTTGGTGCTGGGAATTCACTATGGTCATCCAGAACAGAGCACACTTCACTATCAGGATCCAAACTTACCAGCCTCAGCTGGAAAACATTTGCAGTTTATCTGCTTTGTACTGATTTGCTATCACATTGTCAGGCCTTTAGTTACCTTTTACTTTCGCTTGAGCGAGAAAACGTTACTTTCAACTTGTATATGAGAGCAAAGACGCATGTGGTATACATGCAGTATGGATTTCACTTGAGTGCAATTTACTACATAATTCTCACACAAATGGCCAGATTTCAAGTGGAGCGCAAACGTTTGCTTGCAAGCGATAAGGGGTTTATCGCAAATGTTTGTGCTCGTACGTTTTACCGCTGGTATTACCAGTAAAAAGTAAAAATGATCGTTTGAGCGCAATCGCAATTTACGCTAGAATAATTCCTGCATCCTCAGAGCTTTGGTTAACTGTTTTGCAAAACAAAAAAGTTGCACAAAGCACAGCAAAAATACATTACAAAGTACAGTTACACTCATAATAAAACCATCTAATAAAAAATATTCCAAAAAATATTGCACACAAAAGTTATAAGGACTCAAAGATATCAGATCTCAGGTGTTTGGAAAAAAAAGGCTTCAAAGGGCTTTAATATTGAGATACATACACATACATGTCTAGAGATTTATATGTATGTATATATGTCTATATGTGTGTACGTATGTATTTATATGTGTATACATGTATTTACAGAGATATATACACATATAAACACATAAATACATATGTACACATATAATTATAGACATACAGTATACATAAGTGCATTGGAGGCCTTTGCAGTTAAAGGGATATGACCCTATTTTTTTCTTTCTTTCATGATTGTGATAGATAAGGCAATTTTAAGCAACTCTAATTTACACCTATTATCCATTTTTCTTCACTCTCTTGGTATGCTTTGTTGAATGAGCAGCAATGCACAACTGGTTGCTGACTGAACACATAAGTGAGCCAATGACAATCAGTATATATATATATATATATATATATATGCAGCCACCAATCAGCCGCTAGAACCTAGGTTCTTTGCTGCTCCTGAACTTTCCTATATAAACCTTTCAGCAAAGAATAACATGAGAAGGAAGCAAATTAAATAAGAGAAGTAAATTGGAAAGTTATTTAAAAATGTATGCTCTGTCTAAATCATGAAATAAATGTTTAGGTTTCATTTCCTTAAGTAGATGAAAACAAGTAAAAGCATATTTATGCACTATTCATTTTTATTAAAGGTTTTAACTATGTATTTTTTGTAAATATTTCACATTCCAATGTGAATTCTGCACATAGCAGAATATGTTCTACTAGTCCTAAAGCCCGTTCACATGGGCCGTGTTGTGTTATATTTAATTTTCTCTCTCTCTCTCTCTCTCTCTCTCTCTCTCTCTCTCTCTCTCTCTCTCTCTCTCTCTCTCTTTCTCTCTCTTTCTCTCTCTTTCTCTCTCTTTCTCTCTCTTTCTCTCTCTCTCTCTCTCTCTCTCTCTTTCTCTCTCTCTCTCTCTCGTTCTCCCCTGCGCGCGCGATCAGCTGTGCTGCCCGGTTCTCCCCTGCGCGCGCGATCAGCTGTGCTGCCCGGTCCTCGCGCTGCTGTCGGGTGGGTGCGCGTGCGATCAGCTGCAAGAGTTTGTCTGAACTGCGCATGACGGCTTCAGACAAACTCTTGTCTTTTATAATATAGGATGTATTTCTTAACAGATATTCCTATATCTGTATATATCTATAACTATATATAATCATCTATATACTGTATATATAGGTAAAAATATATATTGTATGAAAAAAACATAAAATATATCTAGAAATATGTATTTATGAATAAATAGAGCATATGCTGCATAAAAACATTGTAATATGAAATATTAATATTTTCATGTCAGGTTAGCGTTAGCGATTGGTTTTGCGCACAAGTATTTTTTCCACTTGTTTTGCTCCATTGACTTCTATGGGGGAATACGTGAATGCGCACGTGATATTCTAACTTCGGCTTTTTGTGCTCGTCGGGTTAGTGCAAGAGCGAAAACAGTTTACTTTCAACTCCTAATGTGAGTGCAACCCGACAAGGCAAGCACAAAAAAAACAACCTCTAGCGCAGTTAATACTTTAGCAGAGAGCTTTAATTAGTGATCCTCTTGTAATCTGGCCTAAAATAGGGTAGTGGCAGTGGCAGTGAAACCCGTTGGCAAATATGCCACTTAATATGCTGCTGCTTGAAGGTATTTTTTTTTAAGTTTTTAATTTTTTTATTGAGGTTATTGGCATAACATCTCCATAAAACAAACAGAAAACAAACAAAGCATGTTACAATAAGTATACAGGAACATTCTCTTAGATGATGATTTTACCCAAGAGTGCTCAAGTAAATTATATTAGTCACATGTATAATAGAAATATTTCCTGACAAAATCCAGAGTGATCTCTCTATAATAGTGTGTAACAAGCTAAACTGAAACCTCTTTTTATATTTTGAGATATCTCCCTTTCCTATTGTGATAAGCCACTTTTGGGCTCTTTTAACCTTATATGTTATCTAAAGGGAGTAAAATGATAAAATGGTCTCTCTTGGACCGATGGAAAATTAAAGTAAGATTCTCAACTGATACATGTAACAGAGGAGTTATAAATAATATTTTCTGTAGTAACTTCTCACATCTCTAGTGTAAGAATATTTTTACATGGTGTAAAATAGCATATGATGTAAAAGTAACCAGAACTCAATATCAGATAATATTTAACAGATCAACACAAGGAGTTCATACATATAAAAATTATGTAATGTGTGAGGGGGATAGTCGTTTAAAAGTTTATTACGCCGTCAAACTACTGGTATATATGAGGGCTAACTTTTGGATGGATCTCAACTATATGCTATTTGGCAGCTAGGAAACAACAGTTTGAAAGGAGATAATGTGATATACCTCTAAAACATGTAGTCAGTCTGATTTGTATATTTGAGTGCTCTCAGTAAGTTTACATTTTATAACCCTAAATAGTGAGCTAATGTCAAAAGATTGATCCCTAAGAGCAGCTCCAAAAGACATTCAATATGAATATAATTCTCTATTAAATTATTAGCTGTGTAAAGCACTGATATTTACATAAGACAAACACTCAATGTCTAGCAAACAATACTACCCATGTAGTCTGAAACACCAGAAGTATTGAAACTTAGTTCAGCTATTCAATGTATTATAAAAAAACAAAAAACAAAAAAAAAACTCTGATTCAGTGCAAACAATACCGTTGGAGTCATGTCTGGACTAAAACTCATAATATATCAGCAGCACACTTATTTACCTCTAAAGAAACACAGATAGAAAACAAAAAAAGCGTTGCTAACTTATAGCTGGGAGCATTATGGACTGATATCCACAATGTAATAATGTAGTATACAAAAGATAGCTATAGCATATAACTGATCTAAAGTCTGAGCATATCAAGTTTTACAGTCTTTATTTGCACAAAGGTAAAGAAAAAAACAAAACAAAAATATCTTAGGGCAGGGCAAAAGTTCCTGTATATAATACAATACCCTAGTTAATGTCCGGTAAATAAAGTCAACCAATTCCCACAGGGAAACACACACCAACGAGAGGATAATATTCCCGTTGTGCAGATTCCAGAGACATTAGTCTGCATGTGATGATGTTTTGTGGCGCGGCAGGGCAATCACCTCTGAAGAAATGAGGATCTCCTTCTGCACGTGGAGCACCCCTAAAAAACTGTACCTCAGATGTGCTAGTGACCAGGTTAAGTTCTGGTGGTACAGGAACCTCTTAACCCCAATTCTCTGTCATCCGGTTCCCCCAACCGCTTTCCATGGCGGTCCGCCTCCGAAAGTTCCAATGTTGGATGATCTGCTCCGAGAGGCCGGCCGTATCCTCCGGAGATGGACTATAGTATGATTGAGGCGGATCTCCTATGGCGCCGTATAGACTAGTGCCAGGGTCAGCTATAACTGCGACATCCTGATCCTCCCGTACATGTGGGAGTCCCCCGCTAGGCAGTAAGATGGTGTTAGTTCCCATTTCGTTAACCAGTGGTTCATACTGAACATTAATAGATCTGATAGTATCAGATAAGTCGGTAAATTCGGTTAGCATCCTCATTTCAAACTCTTTCAAGAATGTGAGAATATCCGGGACGACTTCCCCCTCACTTAATGCCATTTTGATAACAGACTAGTAGCTGTTCACCCCTGATAAACAGGGGGGGGGGGTGCCGAGGTCTTGTAAACAGGCCGCCGCCCAGGTCCTCAACGGTCCGGATCAGGTCCCAGGCGTTACATGTAATTCCAAGTTTGGTATCAAACAAGTCAGCAGTTCATGCACAAGTCAGCAGTTCATGCAGGTGCTATATCTGTTCTTATTGTTGAAGGATCGCTATTTAGCTATGAGATAATCGGCAGCTTATCCCGTTTCTCTGGGATCCTCTGAAAATGCGACCAGCTATGGCCACCGCCTGGACACGCCCCCCCCCTGCTTGAAGGTATTTTTATGCAGTGCAGTTGGTCCATTCATTTGACTTTTGGTTGATAAAAGATAGGTAGGTGACAGTGATAAAATAATCCCCAGGATTAGCGGAGGGGATTATGATTATTCTAATTGTTGTTCAGCTGAAGTATATGATGTTTGTTCTTCACAAAGTAACTGATTACATTATCCTTTATTGTTTGCACTGTAGAGCATGTTGTTATAAGACATTTTTAAATTAACTTCTGTTATAACATTTACTTTGTTCTCTTGGTATCCTTTGTTGAAAAGTAAATGATCAGCAGCAGCAATGCACTACTGACAGCTAGTTAGTGATTGGTGGTTACACATTTGTCTCTTGTCACTTGCTCCTCCAATGTATTCAGCTTGCTTCCAGTACTGCGTTGCTGGTCTGGATCTGACTTTTAACTATCGGCTAGATTACGAGTTCTGCGTTAGCTTTAAAAAGCATCGTTAAGGGGTCCTAACACTGCTTTTTAACGCCCGCTGGTATTACGAGTCAGGCAGGAAAGGGTCTACCGCTCACTTTTTTTCTGCAACTTTTCCATACTGCAAATCCCCTTACGTCAATTGCGTATCCTATCTTTTTAATGGGATTTGGCTAATGCTGGTATTACAAGTCTTGGAAGAAGTGAGCGGTACAGCCTCTACCTCCAAGACTCCTACCGCATATAAAAGTCAGTAGTTAAGAGTTTTATGGGCTAACGCCGGAACATAAGGCTCTCAACTAAAGTGCTACAAAGTACACTAACACCCATAAACTACCTATTAACCCCTAAACTGAGACCCCCCACATCGCAAACACTAAAATAAATATTTTTAACCCCTAATCTGCCGACCGGACATCGCCGCCACCTACATTATACCTATGAACCCCTAATCTGCTGCCCCTAACATCGCCGACACCTACATTATATTTATAAACCCCTAATCTGCCGCCCCCAACGTCACCGCCACCTACCTACACTTATTAACCCCTAATCTGCTGACCGGACATCGCCGCCACTATAATAAATGTATTAACCCCTAAACTGCAGCACTCCTGCCTCACAAACACTATAGTAAATTTTATTAGCCCCCCCAACGTCGCCGCCACCTACCTACAATTATTAACCCCTAATCTCCCGCCCCCAATGTCTCCGCTACTATAATAAAGTTATTAACCCCTAAACCTAAGTCTAACCCTAACCCTAACACTCCCCTAAGTTAAATATAATTTAAATAAATCTAAATAAAATTACTATAATTAAATAAATTAATCCTATTTAAAACTAAATACTTACCTATAAAATAAACCCTAATATAGCTACAATATAACTAATAGTTACATTGTAGCTATTTTAGGATTTATATTTATTTTACAGGCAACTTTGTATTTATTTTAACTAGGTACAATAGCTTTTAAATAGTTAATAACTATTTAATAGCTACCTAGTTAAAATAATTACAAAATTACATGTAAAATAAATCCTAACCTAAGTTACAAATACACCTAACACTACACTATCAATAAATTAATTAAATAAATTAAATACAATTATCTAAAATAAAATACAATTAAATAAACTAAACTATATTATAAAAAACAAACAAACACTAAATTACAAAAAATAAAAAAATATTACAAGAAGTTTAATCTAATTACACCTAATCTAAGCCCCCTAATAAAATAAAAAAGCCCCCCCAAATAATAAAATTCCCTATCCTAAACTAAATTACAAAGTAATCAGCTCTTTTACCAGCCCTTAAAGGGCTTTTTGCGGGGCATTGCCCCAAAGTAATCAGCTCTTTTACCTGTAAAAAAAATAATACAATACCCCCCCAACATTACAACCCACCACCCACACACCCCTACTCTAAAACCCACCCAATCCCCCCTTAAAAAAACCTATCACTACCCCATTGAAGATCACCCTACCTTGAGCCATGTTCACCCAGCCGGGCACCAATGGGGCAGAAGAGGACATCCGGACCGGCAGAAATCTTCATCCTATCCGGGCATCCTTCCAGAGCGGAGCGAAGACATCTTCTATCCAGCCGACGCGGAGCCATCCTCTTCAATCAAAGTCCTAACGAAGAATGAAGGTTCCTTTAAATGACGTCATCCAAGATGGCGTCCCTCGAATTCCAATTGGCTGATAGAATTCTATCAGCCAATCGGAATTAAGGTAGAAAAAATCCGATTGGTTGATTTAATCAGCCAATCGGATTGAAGTTCAATCCGATTGGCTGATTGGATCAGCCAATAGAATTGATCTCGCATTAAATCAACCAATCTGATTTTTCCTACCTTAATTCCGATTGGCTGATAGAATCCTATCAGCCAATCGGAATTCGAGGGACGCCATCTTGGATTATGTCATTTAAAGGAACCTTCGATCTTTGTTAGGACTTCTATTGAAGAGGATGGCTCCGCGTCGGCTGGATAGAAGATGGACCCGCTCCGCTCCGGAAGGATGAAGATAGAAGATGCCACCTGGATGAAGACTTCTGCCGGTCTGGATGTCCTCTTCTGCCCGGATAGGATGAAGACTTCTGCCGGTCCGAATGTCCTCTTCTGCCCATCGGTGCCTGGCTGGGTGAACACAGCTCAAGGTCGGGTGATCTTCAATGGGGTAGTGTTAGTTTTTTTTAAGGGGGGATCAGGTGGGTTTTAGAGTAGGGGTGTGTGGGTGGTGGGTTGTAATGTTGGGGGGGTATTGTATTTATTTTTTTTACAGGTAAAAGAGCTGATTACTTTTGGGCAATGCCCCACAAAAAGCCCTTTTAAGGGCTGGTAAAAGAGCTGATTATTTTGTAATTTAGTTTAGGATAGGGAATTTTATTATTTTGGGGGGCTTTTTTATTTTTTTAGGGGGCTTAGATTAGGTGTAATTAGATTAAACTTCTTGTAAGATTTTTTTATTTTTTGTAATTTAGTGGGGTTTTTTTTGTAATATAGTTTAGTTTATTTAATTGTATTTTATTTTAGATAATTGTATTTAATTAATTAATTTAATTAATTTATTGATAGTGTAGTGTTAGGTGTATTTGTAACTTAGGTTAGGATTTATTTTACAGGTAATTTTGTAATTATTTTAACTAGGTAGCTATTAAATAGTTATTAACTATTTAATAGCTATTGTACCTAGTTAAAATAAATACAAAGTTGCCTGTAAAATAAATATAAAATCCTAAAATAGCTACAATGTAACTATTAGTTATATTGTAGCTATATTAGGGTTTATGTTATAGGTAAGTATTTAGTTTTAAATAGGAATAATTTATTTAATTATAGAAATTTTATTTAGATTTATTAAAAATAGATTTAAGTTAGGGGGTGTTAGGGTTAGGGTTAGACTTAGGTTTAGGGGTTAATAAATTTAATATAGTAGCGGCGACATTGGGGGCAGCAGATTAGGGGTTATTAATTGTAGGTAGGTGGCGGCGACGTGGGGGGCAGCAGATTAGGGGTTAATAGTATAATGCAGGTGGCGACGATGTTGGGGGCAGAAGATTAGAGGTTAATAAGTGTAAGATTAGGGGTGTTTAGACTCGGGGTTCATGTTAGGGTGTTAGGTGTAGACATTAAAAGTATTTTCTTATAGGAAACAATGGGGCTGCGTTAAGAGCTGAACGCTGCTTTTTTGCAGGTGTTAGGTTTTTTTTCAGCCGAATCAGCCCCATTGTATCCTATGGGGAAATCGTGCACGAGCACGTTTTAGCCAGCTTACCGCTACCGTAAGCAACGCTGGTATTACAGGTAGAAGTGGCGCTAAATTTGCTCAACGCTCACTTTTCTGAGGTTAACGCAGCCATTCAGAAAACTTGTAATACCAGCGTTGTTTAAAGTGTGTGCTGGAAAAAAAAGGCTTGTTAGCAACGCAAGTTTTTACCGACAAAACTTGTTATCTAGGCGTATGTGTTTAATCTAGGTTTGCCACCTTGGCTACGTTTTCCTGGACACTTATGAGTTACGCATGCTGCAGGGTAAGCACGCGGAACATGTATTGTGCTGTTCATTAGCACTATTCATGTGTTGTCCAGAGGCACTATACATGTTCCGCCTTGCTTACCCTGCAGCATGTGTAACTCATAAGTGTCCAGGAAAATAAGGCTGAGGTGGCAACCCTAGTTCCCTTTGCAGGATTTTAACACATAGTTATATACAAGCAATAGTACAATAAATTCATAACATGTATAGACGTATCTCGCACACCATAAAACATCCCTGAAGAATACAAGAGAACACAACAGAATATGCGGTCAATATCATATTAACTAACATTTTATAATAATAAATGTATGTCTGCTTCAAAGCACTGATTAAAGCATTTTTTTAAGAGAAGGTGAATATTAGTTGCTTTATTTTTGGACTACTATTGTTATTATTTTGCATTGCAAATACATAAATAGTCTTCAAACAAAAGTTTTGCAAATTTCCTAAAATACAGAAAAGAACATTTGAAATGAGAGAAATTTGTTAATGTCAACATGAGCCTCATGCAAAAATCCTAGAAAAGCCTCAGTAAATTTAAACTGATGAGTTTAGAAATTATTTAGTGGTGAGGTGTAGATATTAACATTTTAACTGCCAGAGTTTAACTGCCAGAGTAACCCACCCTGCCAAAGAATGTGGTATTGCAATATCTTCAATATATATTCAATGTCTTTTGCCACTCTAGTCTGGGAAATCTATACATTATAAATAGAAAATACATGTATTCATCTGTGTCTAGAAAAATATAAAATACATTCAAAAGTATTTAAAACATCATTATTATCAGCTGTGAAAGAGCCATGCACAAAAATGTAATCTTGCCCCCACCTAATTTGTTGTGCGCAACAAAACATTTAACATCTGCTAGCAGAGATTTCTGGAATGCATTGCTATTATGATAAATATTGGCATGAGTGCCAGTTAGAAGGGGGTATTGGAGGGCAAACTGCACTCTCCAGTCATTACTGTAGAACCACCAAACCTCATAAATTGCAATTGTCTTGAATGAACAAGATATTGATATTCTATGTTGATCGAAGGGAAGGGTGTAATCGATGTGAAAGGGTTGTTAAATAAATAAAGTTAGGAATAGATCATTCTCATATACATCTAAATAACAAATTGAGTATTGATTCCTGAAAGAGGTTGAAACCCATAGATCTAGTTTGGGCTCTAGTTATATTCACTCTTTGACAAAGCCCTTGAGAGTGGCTCAAATGCATAGAGCTTACTGAGAGGCCTAAAAGATTGGTCCAATAAGCCTATCTCTTGGTGGGATTGTATACAATCCATTAAGATGACAACTCTCCCAAGAATTTTATATATCCTGCAGGCTCTACCAACTAACTTACTGAATTGTTACACTAGCGGGCTAGGGTAAAGCAAGCCTTGAATCAGTAAAGTCACTCTTTATAGCTCAACTAGAGATGGAGTTCTTGGACTGTTGAACATCAAGTATTATCATAATACAATCAATCTTCAAAGGGTCCTTGACTGGCACAGCTCAGAAGACTACAAAGCTTGGGTTTCTACAGATTCACCCCTTCTAAAAGTTCCTAGAGTGGGAGCATTTTGTTAAGTCCCTAGGGATTTGAGAGCCCCACAGGGTTTTCATTTAGACATACACCAACACCTTTTTAGTACATCAGATTTGATTATCACTTCAGGTAAGAGAATTTCAACCCAAAGGTCCCCCTTATTCACAGTTCATTTAAATGCTGAAATGGTAAATGGGTTGGAAACTGCCTATAAGAGATTGCATTAATGGGATTATATCATTTTCCTCGCTAATTTTCTCTCTCTAAAGATATGTAGATAGACACAGTTTCAGAATTGTTAACTTTAGAGAAATAAAACTCAATAAATCTGCTTCCTTTTTGGAAGTGAAATTTTATTGAGTACATTATCATACAAACCCTCAGTTGCAATCCTCTCTGCCTTAATCAACCCGTAGGTGTGGAGGAAATTATAACTGTTTATAGAATTGTTATATTTGGTGCCTCTTTCATTTTTCTCTCACCCCCTGCTTTAATTTCCTTCTTTTTTCTTACGTCTGTCTTTTTTGGCACACCAATTTATTTCAATATACTTGAGGTCAATAAAACAAATCTAGTGCACCCACTGGACAAGTAAAGGATACTTGTCTTTAACGGAATACAGCGAGGCATTATGTATGCTAAGACCAGTATATTGTAATAGGCATACTGTGTACAACTTAACGTGTACACCTTTGTTTTGTATCACTAAAAGTTTAATGAAAATTAATTAATAAAAAAAAATTGCATAGAGCTTGTTTGGGATCCACAGCATTTACTATTGAGTGGCAAAGACAATGAGGCCTATTTATTAAAGGTCTTGCGGACCTGATCCGACAGTGCGGATCAGGTCCGCAAGACCTCGCTGAATGCGGAGAGCAATACGCTCGCTGTATTCAGCATTGCACCAGCAGCTCACAAGAGCTGTTGGTGCAACGCCGCCCCTGAAGACTCACGGCCAATGGGCCGCCAGCAGGGAGGTGTCAATCAACCCGATCGTACTTAATCGGGTTGAATTGACTGCTGAAGACTCGCCAGAAACACAGGCACACAAGCTCCATACGGAGCTTGATAAATGGGCATCCGTGTTTGGAAAGAAACTGATGATGAACCCAGAAGTTGAAGCAGAGTAAAAAACATACTTTTGTGGTCATATATGTTATTTGAGTTAGTTTTTTCTCTATTAAAGGGACATTGTACCCAAAAAAATTATTTTGTGATTCAGATTGAGCATGAAATTTTAAGCAACTTTCTAATTTACTCCCATTATCAAATTTTCTTCATTCTCTTGGTATCTTTATTTGAAATGCAAGAATGTAAGTTTAGATGCCGGCCCATTTTTGGTGAACAACCTGGGTTGTCCTTGCTGATTGGTGGATAAATTCATCCACCAATAAAAAAGTGCTGTCCAGAGTACTGAAACCAAAAAAAAACTTAGATGCCATCTTTTCAAATAATGATAGCAAGAGAATGAAGAAAAATTGATAATAGGAGTAAATTAGAAAGTTGCTTAAAATTGCATGCTCTATCTGAATTACAAAAGAAAAAAATTGGGTACAGTGTCCCTTTAAGTGTTATCTTTTTTAAACAGGAATATTTTATTAAACGTACATTTTAATTTGAATACAGGCAGCACTTCTCCTGACTGAGGAGACATAATACACATAGAGAGAAACGCACTCTCAGGAACGAACAACCAGCTCAATAACTTGTTAGCTTGTTCATTTACCACCTGGGTGCAGCTTTTTTGTTAGCCCAATAATGCTTTTCTCAGAGAACTTATCTGCAGTATGTCAGTCTGATTTTTCCTATTACGGTCAATCCAGCGCTGAAATACCATGCAATTCCTCTCTGAACAAGGAACACGGTAACCCCAGAACAAGGAACCCGGTAACCCCAAAGGATTGTTTCGGCCTTCATTGGGCCTCATCAGTGAGGTGTAGCCATATTGCTCTAAGCAAGGAGTCCACGTCTGTGTATTATGCACTTCCCCTGACTGCCTATGTGAAGCAGTTGACATGTACCACAGCACTTACCTTTACTTTCTCATCAATGGTCTGGTTAAAGGGACAGTTCACCCAAAACATTTCTCCCCTTTAAATTGTTCCCAATGATTCATTTTACCTGCTGGAGTGTTTTAAATTGTTTACAAGTAGCTCCTTTACCCCTATTTTGGCATTTGAAATAGCTGATTTAGCCTGTGGTAGCCCAACCTATTGTGAAAGTTTCTATACTGGAGTATATTCTATTGAATAGCCTAAGTAAACACAGCCAGCAGAAGAGATTAGACTCTCAGTGGGGGGCATGGTAGTTAAGTAATAAAATTATAATTTTCCATTGTTCTCTCTATATATTAAGCTTTACTTTTACAGACAAATATAAGATAAGGAAGCTAGTCTGTGTACATAAAAGTGATAACATAATGAGATCTGATATTACCTGAAGCTCAACCCATTGTAATAGGCTGTGGTTTAAAAGCACAAAACCAGCTACTTCATATACACAAATAAACCGAACAATGCAATTTCTCATCAATTTTATACTCTACAGCTGGTATAACAAGTCATTGAAAATACATTCATATAAAAACAATTTTACAGTGTACTGTCCCTTTAAGCCTCTGCACAGTTAGTAGCCTTCAGTAGAAAGCTAATATTCCTCTAAGCAAGGAGTCCACGTCTGTGTATTATGCACTTCCCCTGACTGCCTATGTAAAGCAGTTGACATGTACCAGTGAACCACAGCACTTACCTTTACTTTCTCATCAATGGTCTGGTTAAGCCTCTGCACAGTTAGTAGCCTTCAGTAGAAAGCTAATACGTTGATATTGCCTGTTGTCAGTTTCACAGCAAGCCACGCTTTTAGTATTCATTATAGAAATAAGCAAGAGCTTTTTCAATCTATTGAATGGTTAGCTATTTGTTATTACTGTTATTTGTCATACTGCCTAATTATTTTTGTTAAGTTTAGCTTGTCATGAGTGTTGTGTCATTCTCTTTTGTGTCTTTTCATATCATTCACTGAGCATTGTGGTTGTGTTTGAAACTTACCTCCAAACAATCCCTCAAGCCTAGACGGGCAAGGCTGCGCACTGCGCTGATTTAAAGGGGCCATGCACAATTACAAGAACTCCCATCTAAATGGCTACAGGCGTGGGAGTTCCTATATAGATCCACTCCACCCATCACTCCGGGCTGAGTTATTAATAGGTACACATAGGGGCATATGTATCAATGTGCGAGTGGGCATGATATGAAGTAGCGTATCATGTCCGCTGTACATCGCTACACATCAATAAATGCCGTCAGCATACGCTATCAGCATTTATAATTGCACCAGCAGTTCTTGTGAACTGCTGGTGCAATGCCACCCCTGCAGATTTGCGGCCAATTGGCCGCTAGCAGGGGTTTCAATCAACCCGAACGTATTCCATTGGGTTGATTTCTGTCCACGCCCTTAGAGCAGGCGGACAAGTGCAGGATCAGGTCTGCCAGACAGTGACAATCAGGTCCGCCAGACCTCGCTGAATGCGGAGAGCAATACGCTCTCCGTATTCAGGAAAAAAGCAGATATAGGAGAAGCGCTAAAAAGCTGCTGGATAAAAGCAATTTATATAAATATATATGTATATTTTCCTATTGTATTTAGGAGAAAAAAAGTGGGTTCTACAGAGTGTTATGAATATGCGCCCTATAAAGGTGTTTAGCATATATAAGATATCAATTTCTCCCCTTGGTAGACTTGAGGGGAGAAATTGATATCTTTTATATGCTAAACACCTTTATAGGGCGCATATTCATAACACTCTGTAGAACCCACTTTTTTCTCCTAAATACAATAGGAAAATATACATATATATTTATATAAATTGCTTTTATCCAGCAGCTTTTTAGCGCTTCTCCTATAGCTGCTTTTTTTCTAATTTATATTGAGAGGTTTGGATATCACTTCCCTAAATAGGAGATAGCTAGAATGGCCTAAGAGTTGTAGACATAATTTTTTTGCTCTCCGTATTCAGCAGTGCACCAGCAGCTCTTGTGACCTGCTGGTGCAACGCCGCCCCTTGCAGATTTGCGGCCAGCAGGGAGGTGTCAATCAACCTGATCGGGTTGATTTTCGGCAATGTCTGTCCGCCTGCTCAGGGCAGGTGGACAGGGTTATGGAGCATCAGTCTTTAGACCACTGCATCATAACTACTGTTTCTGGCGAGCCTGCAGGCTCGCCAGAAACACAGGACCTCAAGCTCCATCCAGAGCTTGATAGATAGGCCCCCTGGTATCCCGTGGAAGCCGGCTTAGTCTCCTGTATCCTGCTGTACCAGTGGCAACTTATCTGAATCATGCAGTACCCGTTACATCTAACTGAAATCCCATGGCATCTATTTATGACATGGGTTCTCTTTGGCACCCATTTATTAATTTTCTGTTCTGCTCAGATTTTGACTGTTCTCCTGCCCAGTGATTGTCGTATCCTGATCAGGTTTGACTTTGACCGGTTCAGACATTCAATTCCTTATCCAATTTCTCCATTTGGATGCTTTACTCAGTTACTACAATACATTGGCTCCCATCCTTTTTTTTTAATTTACTGATTTATAAGAGTCCCATAATGGTTATTGTCATGGTATAAGTCTAAAGATATCAGATGTTTTTGAAGATCTTGCCCTTGGATGGTAAGTTTATTACGCTTTTCTACCATCCTAACAGGCTTTGGAATCAGATGAGTAGAATTAGAATATCACAATTGCTATAATATAATACATAATTAACCACCCTCTAGGACAGTTTCTGGGCATTCCTTGAATATCCTTTATAAGTGACTACCAGAAAAGTCTTGCAGTATAACATATATAACAGCAACAGAAGAAAATGGCTACCACTGTTGGATTCAGTGGAGAACAGTTTGAAACATCTATCATGTAAACATGCAGACTACGTATTTTATACATTGCAGCATATGTATCAAGTCATGTTTGCTACTGAATGAACTGAGCAATTCTGGCATTGGGATCAAAGCATATTCAAGGTTTGATCAATAACAGACACTGACAATGTCTGCTTTGCTCTCCAGTTCCTGCACGTCAGTGGGTAAATTGAGATAATTAATTTCATCAGATTATTCCATCTCAAACTTCACCACATTTTTTTCAAATTTCTACCATAAGATATGTTTGTGATTGTGTAGAATAATGTGTGCATGGTTGTAGATTGCGAACCTCTTCTATACGGTAATCATATCCTCTCATTAAAGGGTCATTGCTATCCAGATAAGAATATCGCCACAGATTTTTCCATTAGCCTGTCTAATGAGATAGAAGGACAGAAATAAGTACTTGGTAACATAAAGAAGTTGGGTAGGGAATAGTTGCAAAATAGAGTAGATATAGGAGGTTTTAGTGTTATTGCAAATTCTGTATGTTAGAATTAGTATTTTGAATTTTATTCCAAAGGATATTAGAAACTATGGGAGTGTCCAATACAGATGCAAAAGATGAGGATCGGCGTGTAGGGAAGATGAATTCTGCAGAAGCATCCATAATGAACTTAAATGGGAAATATATGGTAGCTTGAGAGATCAGTAAAGATAAAGTTGCGGGAGTTGAGGAGAGATATGATGAGTGAGTAAATAAGTGTTAGTTGTCTTGTGTTAAAAAGTGGTACATGCAGCTGAATTTTTCCAGTGACTCGATGTAGGGTAAACAAAAGTTCTGAGTCATATGTACCCAGTGGCATCTCTAGAAATTACTTCTGGGGGAGGCACTTCTGGGAGGCTCACTGTTTGTTTGTGGGTGGGTTCGTGTTTGCGACAGGACTAGGCATGTCAAGGGTGGGGTAGTAGGTGGGACTTTGTGTGTGTGTGGTGGGTGGGGTTGGTCTCAGCATAGAAGACAACCTAGGTTACAACATGGTGGTGCTGATTGGTTTCTGGACACTAAAGAGTGTTGTTTATTATGGAAATGGTTTCTAATTATTTACCTATGCTGTTGTTTACATATAGAAGTCAATGGACCAAGAGTGGCCCTTTCATCTAAATAAACCTCCTATAGCTCATACGTTTGGTATTAAAGGTCCAGGAAGTAGAAAATGAGATTTCTTATCTTTCTTCTGCTATTGTTGTATAAGCACTGTACAGGTTATAACTATATTGTACATAGATATTCTACGTGTCCTTTTAATTTATATGTATTTGCAGATACTGCTAAGTAATGGGGTGCAAGTGTTTTGGTAATCTGAAAACTGTCCTATATCAACTGACCAAGGCATTGATGGTTTAATATATTATTAAATAGGGGAGTTATTTACTTTGTGTATATGGTATTTTTTGCATATCAGCTATATAGATTCATATTCTTTATTTTTATGTTTATGTAATAATATTGCTCTAAGGAAAGAAGTTCTGTGGCTTTGGCGAGAGAGAGAGAGAGAGAGATATATTAAAGGGACAGTCTAGTCAAAATTAAAATTTATTGATTAGGATAGGGAATGCAATTTTAAACAACTTTCCCAATTTACTTTTATAATCAAATTTGCTTTGTTTTCATAGTATTCTTTGTTGAAAGCTAAACGTAGGTAGGCTCATATGCTAATATATAGGCCTTTGAAGGCCGCCTCTTATCTCAGTGCCTTTTGACATTTTGTCACAGATAGACAGCACTAGTTCATGTGAGCCAGGGGTGTGAAAGTGGCGGCCCACAAACTGCAACTTAATTTTTGCGGCCCATGCTGCCACCACAGGAATGGGTGGTTGGTTGAGTGCAGCACTTGTATGCACTAATGTTCAGACACCAGAGGCTAGGGAAGCGGTTAGTGTAGCGCATGTAAAGCGTGCTAATGGAGCATCAAGGCTGGGGGGAGGGGTTGGTGTGTAGCACACACGTATGTGTGAGGAGTGTCCAGACTAGTGGCTGGGGAGGGGTTGGTGGAGCACATATTTTTGTGCGCTGACACTCCACCAACCCAGAAAAAGGCACCATTACAGCCAGGCTACTCACTGTCAGGGCCGGATTTACATCTCATGTGCCTGTAGGCACAAAAACCTGAAGCAACCCCCCACCCCCCCTCCCCCCTCCCAAAAAAGTGAAAAAGTGAGGACTTTTTTTATATATTATTTAGGACAACTATCTATATTTTTTAAGCAATAACAATTTTAGTGTAGACTGTCCCTTTAGGTAATAAAATATAAATTCCCCATTGTCCTCTCTAAGTATTGAATTTACAAATATAAGTAAGCAAGTGTGTGTACACAAAGGGATAACACAATGATCTATTACCTGATATATATATATATATATATATATATATATATATATATATATATACACACACACACATATACATACATACACACACACACACACACACACAAACAAACATAAACCCATACACATACACAGTCACACACACACACACAATAATTTTATGTGTACTAAATGTCCCTAATTCTTTTATTTGAGGAACATTTAAATGGCAAGGGAAAAGCATTGCAAGGATTTAATAGAGACGAACAAAGCCAATTACACTTCTGCAGCCATGTGAACATGCATTTTACATGATATCTAGTTTCTAAAAGAGTTAATAAATTAACAGTGAAGTTACTGAGATTATAGTGACAGCTCAAGTATTTATAATTCAGAATTTGATCAAACATCATAGAGACAGAATATACAGACAAATCTCTGCTAAACATGACCAAGGCTGCACAGCTCAGAATAAACTGTAACCTATAGAACAGCAGGATGTAGCTCAGTACGGTCTCCAGTCCCAACACATATGTTTTAAGCAGAAGGAAATACATGGCTAGCACCACCGCTGGGGCGATCAAACACACTGTCACACTCACTATGAGAGGGAACCTTCTCTCACACAGGTACCTGCGTCACAGTCACAGTCCAGTCAGTCTAATAATAACTTTTTACTGTGTAAGTGTTACAGTTAGTGCGCTTGGCCTTGGTCACTCTGACTCACTTTGTCTTTCACAGACTACTAGTCACACTCACTTATATGCTGTAGAGAGGCTGAGGCGTCTCAGGGCCCAGGGCAGGCGACAGGCTCCGCTCCAACAGCGTCAGAAGGTGGACCGTGGAGGAGCAACCAAAACTTCAGCCAGCCCAGGCCAGCAGCAATGAGTACGCACATCAGCTCACTTTCTTCCCGCCTAGTACTCTGACTCTGAGAGGCAGAGGGCGGCAGTCGGCATCATGTGATGGTCGGACGTGGGCGTGAAGCTGCCCGCGGCGCCGACCACAGCAGTTTCAGAGCAGCTGCGAGCACACTCACCTGGGCCCGGGGACTGGAGTATGTATGAGACGACTTGTCAGTCACTTCACTTGTGCAGGCTGTGCACTACCAACTGGAGCGTGGGAGCGAGGGTGGAGTCAGGGGTGGGAGGGAGTCAGCCTAGGAGGACGCGAGGAGACGACTGCAGTGCGTGCGCTGCTACTGCTACTTGCTAAAGTTGTTGCTTGCTAGTCTCCTAGTTCTGCTCACTGTGACATCTGTTCTGATAAAGTTGATAAGCACTAGCCCCTGCCTACTGTACAAATTAAACACTACAGAAAGTAACAAAGCACTCACTCACAGGCTCAACAAAATCAGGAAAAAAAAAAACTTCACTTTAAAAAAAAAAAAAAAAAAAAAAAAAAACTGACTCTGTGGCGCCCCCTGCTGCAATGCGCCTGTAGGCACATGCCTACTGTGCCTAATGGCAAATCCGGCCCTGCTCACTGTCATTACTGAGCCAGGGGAGTGTAGTCTGCAGGAGTACCATCTGCAGGCAAGTGAGACTACCTGTGTCCTGAGCCATAGCTCTCAAGGTAAGGAGCGTGCTGAGTGGTCTCTCCCCCCTTTAGTGATCTCTCTCCCCCTCCAGTGGACATTTCCTCCCCCCTTCAGTAGTGATCTGCCCCCCTTCAGTGATCTCTCCCACCTTCAGTGAACATTCCCCCTTTAGTGATCTCTCCCACCTTCAGTGAACCTCCCCCCTTCAGTGAACAATCCCTCCTTCAGTGAACATTCTACCCCTTTCAGTGATGTCTCTCCCCCCTTAAGTGAGCTCTACCCCCTTCAGTGAACATTCCCCCTATTCACTGGTGTGTCTCTCCCCTTCAGTGATCTCTCTCCCCTCTTGAGTGATTTTTCCCCCTTCAGTGAATATTCCCCCTTCAATGGTGTCTCCCCCCCTTAAGTTGTATCTCTCTTCCCCTTCAGTGAACATTACCCCCCTTCAGTGGTGTCTCTCCCCCTTCAATCATGTCTCTCCCCTCCTTTAGTGATCTCTCCTTCCTTTAGTGATCTCTTCTCCTTCAGTAGTGTCTTTCTTCCCCTTCTGTGGTATCTCTCCCCCACCTTCAGTAGTATTTCTCCCCCCTTCTGTGGTGTCTCTCTGTCTCCCACTCTCTCTGTTTCTACCCCTTTTTTATCTCTCCCCTTTTCTCTGTCTCTCCCCCTTTCTATGTCTGCTGTAAAAAAATATTGTATATAAATTAAAGTGAAAAAAAGCTATGTCAAGATATGTAGATTGTGTGTGACCCGCCTGAGTTGCACTTCGACTCAAATGAGTTTGACACCCCTGATGTGGGCCATATAGATAACATTGTGCTCACTCCCGTGAGCACTGATTCGCTACAATGCAAGTCTGTCAAAAGAACAGAGGCTTAGATACAAGGTAATCACAGAGGTAAAAAGTATATTAAAGGGACATGAAACCCAATTTTTTTCTTTCATGATTTAGAAAGAGGAAGCAGTTTTAAACAACTTTCTAATTTACTTCTATTATCTAATTTGCTTCATTTTCTTGATATTCTTAGCTGAAAAGCATATCTAGATAGGCTCAGTAGCTGCTGATTGGTTGCTGCACATAGATGTCTCCTGTGATTGGCTCTCCCATGTGCATTGCTCTTTCTTCAACAAAGGATATCTAAAAAATGAAGCAAATTAGATAATAGAATTAAATTGAAAAGTTGCTTAAAATTGTATTCTCTATATGAATCATGAAAGAAAAAAATGTGGGTTTAGTGTCCCTTTAACCCCTTAATGACCAAGGACGTACGCCACACGTCCTCAAAAAAACATACAGTTAATGACCGATGACGTGTGGCGTACGTCCTTGGTCTGGAAAGCAGCTGTAAGCGATCCTGCCCGCTTCCAGCTGCTTTCCGGTTATTGCAGTGATGCCTCGATATCGAGGCATCCTGCAATAACCCCCCTTGGCCATCCAATGCAGAGAGAGCCTCTCTGTGGCCCTCTCTGAACCGGACATCGTGGCCGGTATCGTTGGTGGGTGGGAGCAAGTCTGGGAGGCGGGTGGGCGGCCATCGATGTGCCGAGTGGAGGGGAGGGGGGCGGAACAGACGGGAGCGCGCACGGAGTGCGCGCGTGCACGGGGGGTGGCGGGCGGGCGCGTGCACGGGGCGGGAGCGGGAGGGAACCGCTACACTGCAGAAAAATAAAGCTGTTAAAAGTTAAAAAAAAAAAGTTTTAAAAGTTATAAATAAACAGCTAAGGGATCTGGAAGGGGTGGGGGGTTGGTCTTGGGGGGGGGAGAAGCTACACTACAGAAAAGGGCATTTTAAAAAAAAAAAAAAAAAGGGAAATGTTTTACTAAACTGGGTACTGGCAGACAGCTGCCAGTACCCAAGATGGCGCCCATTAAGGCAGAGGGGAGGGTTAGAGAGCTGTTTGGTGGGGGATCAGTGAGGTTGGGGACTAAGGGGGGATCCTACACAGCAGCATATGTAAATATGCCCCCCCCCCCCCCCAAAAAAAAGCCCAAATATAGCTTTTATTTTAGTACTGGCAGAGTTTCTGACAGTACTTAAGATGGCGGGGACAATTGTGGGGTGGGGGAGGGAAGAGAGCTGTTTGGGAGGGATCAGGGGGTCTCATGTTTCAGGTGGGAGGCTGAGCTCTACACTAAAGCTAAAATTAACCCTGCAAGCTACATAATTAACCCCTTCACTGCTAGCCATAATACACGTGTGAAATGCAGCGGCATTTGGCGGCCTTCTAATTACCAAAAAGCAATGCCAAAGCCATATATGTCTGCTATTTCTGAACAAAGGGGATCCCAGAGAAGCATTTACAACCATTTGTGCCATAATTGCACAAGCTGTTTGTAAATGATTTCAGTGAGAAACCTAAAATTGTGAAAAATTTTACTTTTTTTTAATTTGATCGCATTTGGCGGTGAAATGGTGGCATGAAATATACCAAAATTGGCCTAGATCAATACTTGGGGTTGTCTACTACACTACACTAAAGCTAAAAGTATCCCTAAAAGCTCCCTACATGCTCCATAATTAACCCCTTCACTGCTGGGCATAATACACGTGTAGTGCGCAGTGGCATTTAGCAGCCTTCTAATTACTAAAAAGCAAAGCCAAAGCCATATATGTCTGCTATTTCTGAACAAAGGGGATCCCAGAGAAGGATTTACAACCATTTAAGCCATAATTCCACAAGTTGTTTGTAAATAATTTCTGTGAGAAACCAAAAGTTTGTGAAAAAATTAGTAAAAAAGTGAACGATTTTTTGTATTTAATCGCATTTGGCGGTGAAATGGTGGCATGAAATATACCAAAATGGGCCTAGATGAATACTTTGGGATGTCTACTAAAAAAAAATATATACATGTCAATGGATATTCAGAGATTCCTGAAAGATATTAGTGTTCTAATGTAACTAGCGCTAATTTTGAAAAATAATGGTTTGGAAATAGCAAAGTGCTACTTGTATTTATGGCCCTATAACTTACAAAAAAAGCAAAGAACATGTAAACATTGGGTATTTCTAAACTCAGGCCAAAATTTAGAAACTATTTAGCATGGGTGTTTTTTGGTGGTTGTAGATGTGTAACAGATTTTGGGGGTCAAAGTTAGAAAAAGTGTGTTTTTTTCAATTTTTTCCTCATATTTTATAATTTTTTTTATATTAAATTATAGGATATGATGAAAATAATGGTTTCTTTAGAAAGTCCATTTAATGGCGAGAAAAACGGTATATAATATGTGTGGGTACAGTAAATGAGTAAGAGGAAGATTACAGCTAAACACAAACACCGCAGAAATGTAAAAATAGCCTTGGTCCCAAACGGACAGAAAATGGAAAAGTGCTGTGGTCATTAAGGGGTTAATATAACTGTGTTTGTTATGCAAAACTGGGGAATGGGTAATAAAGGGATTATCTATATTTTTAAACATTAACAATTCTGGAGTAGACTGTCCCTTTAAGTAATTTTAATTATCACACACAACTCATTAATTTGTTGGATACATTTTTACTTAAAGGGAAATAAAAGTGCAAAATGAAAATGCTCTAATTTGTTACAGCATTCTGTTATTGAACTATTACTAGCATATATTTATTTATGTGTTTAACCCATGTAAAGTCAGGTCCAGAGCAGCAATGCACTGCTGGGACCTAGCTGAATTTATCTTGTGAACCAATGAAAAGATGCATATGTGTGTAGACACCATTCACCAGCTAGCAGCAGCTCTTGAGCCTACCTTAGTATGGAAGTAAATGGGAAAAGTCTCCTAAATTGCATGCTCTGGGGGGTAGTTATCAAGCCGTCAACCTCAAATAAGCTGTAATTCCGCAGCGTATTTGTGGCGAGGCTGATTCGCCTTAGTTATCAAAGGCTCGAGACCGGCAAAAGTAGAATTTTGTGACGTAAGCTTCGATCCGCCGGACTCAGTCCGACACAGATCGATTCTTACGTCACTCCAGATGTTCCGCACACAAGTGCGGCACAATCTCACTACTTTTGCTAGCTATCAAAAAACTAGCAGGTACGCTCGGCACTTTTACGGCCCAGAGTACCTGGTTTTCAATCCGCCACCCCTGGAGGCGGCGGATCCCATAGGAATCAATGGGAGTCTGACCATAGCGAAAGTACAAGTTCGCTGCTGCCAGACATCCCATTGATTCCTATGGGAGCTGTCTACACCTAACACCCTAACATGTACCCCGAGTCTAAACACCGCTAATCTGACCCCCCCTACACCGCCGCAACTAAATAAAGTTATTACCCCCTAAACCGCCGCTCCCGGAGCCCACCGCAACTATAATAAATGTATTAACCCCTAAACCGCCGCTCCCTGAACCCGCCGCAACCTATATTAAATGTATTAACCCCTAATCTGCCCCCCCTACACCGTCGCCACCTATAATAAATTTATTAACCCCTATCCTGCCCCCCACTACGCCGCCGCCACTGTAATAAAATTATTAACCCCTAAACCTAAGTCTAACCCTAACCCTAACGCCCCCTAACTTAAATATTAATTAAATAAATCTAAATAAATTAACTCTTATTAACTAAATGAATCCTATTTAAAACTAAATACTTACCTTTAAAATAAACCCTAATATAGCTACAATATAAATAATAATTATATTATAGCTATCTTAGGATTTATATTTATTTTACAGGTACCTTTCAATTTATTTTAACCATGTACAATAACTATTAAATAGTTATTAACTATTTAATAGCTACCTAGCTAAAATAAAGAGAAATGTACCTGTGAAATAAATCCTAACCTAAGTTACAATTACACCTAACACTACACTATACTTTAATAAATTATTCCTATTTAAAAATAAATACTTACCTGTAAAATAAACCCTAAGATAGCTACAATGTAATTAATACTTATATTATAGCTATCTTAGGATTTATATTTAGTTTACAGGTAACTTTGTATTTATTTTAGCTAGTTAGAATAGTTATTAAATAGTTATTAACTACCTAGCTAAAAGAAATACAAAATTACCTGTAAAATAAATCCTAACTTAAGTTACAATTAAACCTAATACTACACTATCATTAAATTAACTAAATAAACTACCTACAAATAACTACAATGAAATACAATTACATAAACTAACTAAAGTACAAAAAATAAAAAAAGCTAAGTTACAAAAAATAAAAAAATAAGTTACAAACATGTTAAAAATATTACAACAATTTTAAGCTACTTACACCTAATCTAAGCCCCCTAATAAAATAACAAACCCCCCCAAAATAAAAAAAATCCCTACCCTATTCTAAATTACATAAATTTCAAAGCTCTTTTACCTTACCAGCCCTTAAAAGGGCCATTTGTGGGGGCACGCCCCAAAAAGTACAGCTCTTTTGCCTGTAAAAGAAAAATACAACCCCCCCCCAACATTAAAACCCACCACCCACATACCCCTAATCTAACCCAAACCCCCCTTACAAAAACCTAACACTAATCCCCTGAAGATCATCCTACCTTGAGTCGTCTTCACTCAGCCGAGCCACCGATGGAACTGAAGAGGACATCCGGAGCGGAAGAAGTTAATCCTCCAAGCGGCGCTGAAGAAATCTTCCATCCGATGAAGTCATCATCCAGGCGGCGCTGAAGAAGTCTTCGATCCGGCCGATGTCATCTTCAAAGAGGAGCTGAAGAGGTCTTCTATCCGGGCGAAGTCATCTTCCAAGCCGGGTCTTGAATCTTCCTTCCGCCGACGCGGAACCACCTTCTTCACCGACGGACTACGACGAATGACGGCTCCTTTAAGGGACGTCATCCAAGATGGCGTCCCCTCAATTCCGATTGGCTGATAGGATTCTATCAGCCAATCGGAATTAAGGTAGGAAAAATCTGATTGGCTGATGGAATCAGCCAATCAGATTGAGCTCGCATTCTATTGGCTGTTCCGATCAGCCAATAGAATGCGAGCTCAATCTGATTGGCTGATTGGATCAGCCAATCGGATTGAACTTGAATCTGATTGGCTGATTCCATCAGCCAATCAGATTTTCCTACCTTAATTCCGATTGGCTGATAGAATCCTATCAGCCAATCGGAATTGAGGGGACGCCATCTTGGATGACGTCCCTTAAAGGAGCCGTCATTCGTCGTAGTCCGTCGGTGAAGAAGGTGGTTCCGCGTCGGCGGAAGGAAAATTCCAGACCCGGCTTGGAAGATGACTTCGCCCGGATAGAAGACCTCTTCAGCGCCTCTTTGAAGATGACATCGGCCGGATCGAAGACTTCTTTTTGTAAGGGGGGTTTGGGTTAGATTAGGGGTATGTGGGTGGTGGGTTTTAATGTTGGGAGGGGGTTGTATTTTTCTTTTACAGGCAAAAGAGCTGAACTTTTTGGGGCATGCCCCCACAAATGGCCCTTTTAAGGGCTGGTAAGGTAAAAGAGCTTTGAAATTTATGTAATTTAGAATAGGGTAGGGATTTTTTTTATTTTGGGGGGGTTTGTTATTTTATTAGGGGGCTTAGATTAGGTGTAAGTAGCTTAAAATTGTTGTAATATTTTTAACATGTTTGTAACTTATTTTTTTATTTTTTGTAACTTAGCTTTTTTTATTTTTTGTACTTTAGTTAGTTTATGTAATTGTATTTCATTGTAGTTATTTGTAGTTAATTTATTTAGTTAATTTAATGATAGTGTAGTATTAGGTTTAATTGTAACTTAAGTTAGGATTTATTTTACAGGTAATTTTGTATTTCTTTTAGCTAGGTAGTTATTAAATAGTAAATAACTATTTAATAACTATTCTAACTAGCTAAAATAAATACAAAGTTACCTGTAAACTAAATATAAATCCTAAGATAGCTATAATATAATTATTATTTATATTGTAGCTATATTAGGGTTTATTTTAAAGGTAAGTATTTAGTTTTAAATAGGATTCATTTAGTTAATAAGAGTTAATTTATTTAGATGTATTTAATTAATATTTAAGTTAGGGGGGCGTTATGGTTAGGGTTAGACTTAGGTTTAGGGGTTAATAATTTTATTATAGTGGCGGCGGCGTAGTGGGGGGCAGGATAGGGGTTAATAAATTTATTATAGGTTGCGGCGGGTTCATGGAGCGGCGGTTTAGGGGTTAAACTATTTATTTAGTTGCGGAGAGGTGCGGGATCAGCAGGATAGGGGTTAATAATTTTATAATAGAGGGCGACGGTATAGGGGGGGCAGGATAGGGGTTAGTAGGTATAATGTAGGTGGCAGCGGTGTCCGGGAGCGGCGGTTTAGGGGTTAATACATTTATAAGAGTTGCGGCGGGGTCTAGGAGCGGCGGTTTAGGGGTTAATACATTTATAAGAGTTGCGGCGGGGTCTAGGAGCGGCGGTTTAGGGGTTAGTAACTTTATTTAGTTGCGGGGGGCTCCGGGGGCGCCGGTATAGGGGGTAGAACAGTGCAGTTTAGTGTGAGTGCTTAGTGACAGGCTAGCAATAAAGCTGGGAAAAAGCCGAAGGGCAGCGAGATCGGATGAGTGATAACTGTCACAGTCCGCTGCTCATCGCCCCGCGGCTTTTTGACAGCTTTATTTGATAACTTAGGCGAACGTATTCAAGGTCCACGGCGGCGAAGGTAGGCGAGCTTAGGCGGACGTATTGGGCCGGCGAAACCAGAAAAGTAGACGGCTTGATAACTACCCCCCTCTGTCTAAACCAAGTAATTTTGGTTTTAATATGTCCCTTTTATAGCAGGTTCTAATGACATCTTTGAAGGTGTAAGAAAAGAAGGTTCAGATATAAACAAATGCAGAGTTGTGATGCATTATAGTTGCTTATAGTTATGTATTTTGCAGAAGTGTATCGTTGATTTTTGTTTGTCTTTAGAGGTGATCGCAGGTAAGGAGCGCAGACGTTAAACGTAAATTTTATAGTATAAGGTCAGGTTACAATAGCAAATAATTAATTTTCAAGAAATCCGACGTCGGATGGAAAGAGTGACTGCACGCAATTTACAACATATGTCAATGGAAACCTGGTACTAAAATGGAGCCGTAAACTAATTTTAGCTGTCGGCAACTTTGGTAGCTTTTGGCTTTATTTTTTATGGCTCAATGGAAGTGAGCCCCTATTTGGGTATGTTTATTCCATATGACTATAAAAGGAAGCTTCTCTCTTCAGAGGAGGTTGGTTTATTTAATATAGAGAGCAAATATGTAATATAATCCTGCTAAGATTTTCAGATCATTCTGTATGGTCTCCATTTTATTGTTATGACTGTGGAATTATGTTCTTTTTATTTTTGAGACAGGGATGCCATCCTTAATTGCTTATTTGTCTGCTCATTTTAAATGGACATAGAATGCAAATTTGAATGTTTGTGTTGTTCAAACTTGTTAGAGCATGTAATTTAAGACTATCGACCCTGCACTGCAATGTGTTTAGTACCTACTACCTACAAAGGGTTTAACACACAGTAGAAGTACCACACGGGTCCCGCAGAGAACAGCTGGTCACAGCTGGTCCCAAACAGAACACAACTGCTCTGCAGGCCCCAATCAGTACTTCTACTGTGTGTTTAACTCCTTTGCGGCGATAATAGCTTTAAAATGGCATGCTCTAAGGCAGGGGTCGCCAACCTTTCGGACCTCAGGGACCACTAAATCCTGTGGACCACTAACATTTTTTTTAAAAGGTACAAAACTATATGTGTGTGTGTGTGTGTATGTATATACTGTACATATATACTGTGTATGTATATATATATATATATATTTATATACATACACACATACTGTACATAACTAGTATAACCATAGCTAAGTTTACATTATGTATATATTTACAATTTTTTAAGAATTATTTTTTGGAATTAACTAGTAAGTGAATGACAGAATTGAGAGAATATTTCCAAATAACAGATGAAGGGTAAATGCCAACTTTTGAGCTGGAAACAGAGAGGCAGAAAGTGGGGAAAAAAAGAATTATGCTTAAAAGGACCACAAGACTTCCAAGTTACCTCCCCAGTTAGGAATTATTCAAAACTACTTATGATCATGGACAGTCATAAATTAAGTTTATATCAGAAATCTCTCAATATGGATGTGAGCTAACCACAACTGATGTTACTGGCAATTACTATAATACTGGTGGGATATGGCTGATCAGAGGAGATTAATTCCTGCTTGATGGTGTTATGGACAACCCACATCTTCAACCACTGGTTGGCAACCGCTGCTCTAAGGAATTAGAGTATGTCATTTTTCCACTATCTATGCAAAATTTTAAAATTAATTTCTAATATATTTGCTAAAATCGATAAGGACATAGTGTTTTGAAAGATATATACGTTTTTTTTTGTAGTAATATTATTACTCCTAGGTCTGTCTACCAATTATCTATAATTAATATGGAGGTTGTTTTAACATTTTATAAATTAAGGACATAGCGTGGGAAAAGGGGTGTCGGGAAAGTAAATCATTTCTCTAAAATATGAAAAAACTAAAAAGTAACACTGAAACAAAATACACTAAAAAATAAAGAAATAATATAAAACCAATGTGTATATATAAACAAGGATATATCCCACAGAGTCAGCAAATTGGATCCGTGAATGTGTCTTTCAGAAGAACCTCAAAATAAGGGAAAGGACAATAGTGAATCAGCAATTCAGTGATGGAAGCACTCGCATGTACAAGAGCTATAACTAAGCTCTTTATTGAAAACCAGGTAGGTTTAAAGCCCAACGGCTTCCAGGCAACAACACTGGAACGCCAAGATTGGAAATAAAATAATTTATTTAAAGGATTTAAACAAAGACATATGCTTAGGGGCCGATTTATCAATGTCTGGCGGACATGATCCACCAGACATCGCTGAATGCCGACAGCGTTTAACATTGCACAAGCAGTTCTGGTGAACTGCTTGTGCAATGCCGCCCCCTGCAGATTTGCGGCCAATCGGCCGCTAGCAGGGGATGTCAATCAACCTGATCGTACATGATCGGGCAGATTGATGTCTGCAGCCTCAGAGTATGAGTTAAGGAGCAGCGCTCTTAAGACCGCTGCTTCTTAACGCCTGAAGGCTCGCGCGGAAACAGGGGGTATCCGTCCCTATTCGGGCCGTGATAAATCGGCCCTTTAGACTCAATAACATAAGGAACAGGTACTTTTTATTAATCAAATAACAATGTAAATGTAATTACACTTAATGATTTATCTATTAAATGCACAAAATTACAAAGTGTTTTCAATACAAATGTTTTACGTGTTTGTGTGCGAAGAAATACTAACACATACATGTGGTTTTACAATGTTTAAATGAACATAAAACCAATAAGAAACCTGTAGCTCATAAGTTGTGGTTCAGCTCTGTGGCTGGGGGCAGAGTAAGTATATTTTACTTATACTGTATATTTAAAGATCATTTTAAGCTGGATACCATACCATTAAAGATCAGCTTGTTTGATTTTCTCTGCTGTTGATTTAAAGTCACATATAAGGCACAAAGTTGCAAACAAATTACCTTACATTGTATAAGTCTTTCTTTTTAAATTAAATAATTGTGATTATGTAAAATGTTTTGATCAAGATTGTATAGTATAGGAAATTTACTGAATGATAACAGCTTTAGCTGTTAGTAAATGTGTTTAATTAGAAATAAAAGTATGGGAATAACGTTCTAATTTACTTTTATTAAAATGTTTCTTTGTTCTCTTGATATCTTTTGCTGAAAAGCACAGACGTATGCTTAGGAGCTGGTCTATTTCGGAAGCACTATATGGCAGTAGTTTTGTAAGAATGTTTTCCATTTGCAAGAGCACTAAATGACAGCACTATTGCTGACATGTAGTGCTCCAGATCCCTACCTAGATATAGAAAATTAGATATAGAAAATCACAGAAGAACATTTTTGGGTTTCATATCCCTTTAAGGGGAACAAAGGAAAACTAAATAGTTTAAAAGGATATTGCTGGAGTAGTGGTTCTTAAACTTTTTTAGACTGTGGCACACTTCGCAACGCAAATTTCTGTTGCGGCACGTGTACTTAAAGGGACAGTATACTGTAAAATAGTTTTTCCCTTAATGTGTTTACAATTGCTTTTTTTACCAACTGCAGAGTAAAAAATGTATGAAAATTAGCTTTTTAAGGCTTATTTGTGTATATTAAAGCTCTGATTTTGTGTTTTGAAGCCACAGCCTAATAAAATAGGTTGAGCTTGTAGGTATAATCAGATCTCATTACTGTATCACATTGTGTACATATAACTGCTTCTTTATCTTATATCTGTCCTTAAAACAATCACCAATACTTGGAGAGAACAATGGAAAATCAACATTTTATTACCTTATCTCTGCTTTATCACACTGGGAGTGTAATTTCTTCTGCTGGCTGTGTTTACACAGCTTATCTATAGCTGGTACGCGCGGCCACAAACTTTCAGAATAGGTGGGGATACCACATGCTAAATTAACAATTTCAAATGCCAATATAAGGGTAAAGGAGCTACTTGTAAACAATTTAATACACTCCAGCAGGTAAAATGGATCATTGGGAACAAATTAAAGGGGAGAACATTTTTGAGTAAACTGTCCCTTTAATGCTGGACCCTTGTGTAATGAACCCTAAAGTTATAGTATTTTATAGTTTATACTAACTGTACTGGTTACTCAAAACTCTTAAAGTAGCTCATCATATATGATCAACATAATCATAAAAAAGAGGTAGTAAGATAAACTAACAAAAGAATTCCGTCCTCAAATTATGTATATATTAGCCATTGGACCTCAAATGATTTTTGAAATGCTAGGATTTACCAGTGCTACAAATAAAGGGGACTTTCAGTCTTGAAGTATAAAAAAAACTTCATGCTGAAAGTTCCTTTATTTGCCTGCAGATTATGCCATGCTGAGTGCCTCAGGCCACCCATGGCAAAACGCTATTTTATCAAGAAAGTGATGTTAGCCAATAGCGTGCTAGCTATCTGTCATAATGCCAATTGGCCCACATGGCTATTGGCTAAGAGGTGTTATACTTCATGACTGGAAGTCTCCTTTATTTGCAGCACTGGTAAATCCTAGCGTTTCCATAAAAAATTATAGAATTTGCCAAAGCAAGTTGAAATGTCTTTTTATCTTACTTGGTAGTACCATGGACTCATTCAGGTGTCCACTGCTCTAAGCAATCACTTTGCTTGTTTAGGCAATTTGCAGCATTTTGCAGAAAACCTAGGTTACACAATTTGCTTTTTGACTTCTCTACAAGCACAATGTTTACAGAAACGCAAGATTTGTAAATTGTCCCTTTAAGTTTTGTTGAGAAAGTCTATGACCTAGATTTGGAGTTTGGCGTTAGCCGTGAAAACCAGCGTTAGAGGCTCCTAACGCTGGTTTTAGGCTACCGCCGGTATTTGGAGTCACTCAAAATAGGGTCTAACGCTCACTTTTCAGCCGCAGATCCCCTTACATAAATTGCGTATCCTATCTTTTCAATGGGATCTTTCTAACTCCGGTATTTAGAGTCGTTTCTGAAGTGAGCGTTAGACATCTAACGACAAAACTCCAGCCGCAGGAAAAAAGTCAGTAGTTAAGAGCTTTCTGGGCTAACGCCGGTTCATAAAGCTCTTAACTACACCCATAAACTACCTATGTACCCCTAAACCGAGACCCCCCCACATCGCCGACACTCGAAAAAAATTTTTTAACCCCTAATCTGCCGACCGCCACCTACGTTATCCTTATGTACCCCTAATCTGCTGCCCCTAACACCGCCGACCCCTGTATTATATTTATTAACCCCTAATCTGCCCCCCTCAACGTCGCCTCCACCTACCTACACTTATTAACCCCTAATCTGCCGACCGCAAAGCGCCGCCACCTACGTTATCCTTATGTACCCCTAATCTGCTGCCCCTAACACCGCCGACCCCTGTATTATATTTATTAACCCCTAATCTGCCCCCCTCAACGTCGCCTCCACCTGCCTACACTTATTAACCCATAATCTGCCGAGCGGACCTGAGCGCTACTATAATAAAGTTATTAACCCCTAATCCGCCTCACTAACCCTATAATAAATAGTATTAACCCCTAATCTGCCCTCCCTAACATCGCCGACACCTAACTTCAATTATTAACCCCTAATCTGCCGACCGGAGCTCACCGCTATTCTAATAAATGTATTAACCCCTAAAGCTAAGTCTAACCCTAACACTAACACCCCCCTAAATTAAATATAATTTAAATCTAACGAAATTAATTATCTCTTATTAAATAAATTATTCCTATTTAAATCTAAATACTTACCTGTAAAATAAATCCTAATATAGCTACAATATAAATTATAATTATATTATAGCTATTTTAGGATTAATATTTATTTTACAGGTAACTTTGTATTTATTTTAACCAGGTACAATAGCTATTAAATAGTTAAGAACTATTTAATAGCTAAAATAGTTAAAATAATTACAAATTTACCTGTAAAAGAAATCCTAACCTAAGTTACAATTAAACCTAACACTATGCTATCAATAAATTAATTAAATAAACTACCTACAATTACCTACAATTAACCTAACACTACACTATCAATAAATTAATTAAATACAATTCCTACAAATAAATACAATTAAATAAACTTGCTAAAGTACAAAAAATAAAAAAGAACTAAGTTACAAAAAATAAAAAAATATTTACAAACATAAGAAAAATATTACAACAATTTTAAACTAATTACACCTACTCTAAGCCCCCTAATAAAATAACAAAGCCCCCCAAAATAAAAAAATGCCCTACCCTATTCTAAATAACTAAAGTTCAAAGCCTCATTAACTAAAGTTCAAAGCTCTTTTACCTTACCAGCCCTGAACAGGGCCCTTTGCGGGGCATGCCCCAAGAAGTTCAGCTCTTTTGCCTGTAAAAGAAAAAATACAATACCCAAGCCCCCCAACATTACAACCCACCACCCACATACCCCTAATCTAACCCAAACCCCCCTTAAATAAACCTAACACTAAGCCCCTGAAGATCTTCCTACCTTACCTTCACCTCACCGGGTTCAACGATCTGTCCAGAAGAGCTCCTCCGATGTCCTGATCCAAGCCCAAGCGGGGGGCTGAAGAGGTCCATGATCCGGATGAAGTCTTCATCCAAGCGGGAGCTGAAGAGGTCCATGATCCGGATGAAGTCTTCTATCAACGGCATCTTCAATCTTCTTTCTTCCCGATCCATCTTGCAGACCTCCGACGCGGAACATCCTGCTGGCCCGACGGACTAACGACGAATGACGGTTCCTTTAAGGGACGTCATCCAAGATGGTGTCCCTCGAATTCCGATTGGCTGATAGGATTCTATCAGCCAATCGGAATTAAGGTAGGAATATTTTGATTGGCTGATGGAATCAGCCAATCAGAATCAAGTTCAATCCGATTGGCTGATCCAATCAGCCAATCAGATTGAGCTCGCATTCTATTGGCTGATCGGAACAGCCAATAGATTGCGAGCTCAATCTGATTGGCTGATTGAATCAGCCAATCGGATTGAACTTGAATCTGATTGGCTGATTCCATCAGCCAATCAGAATATTCCTACCTTAATTCCGATTGGCTGATAGAATCCTATCAGCCAATCGGAATTCGAGGGACGCCATCTTGGATGACGTCCCTTAAAGGAACCGTCATTCGTCGTTAGTCCGTCGAACCAGCAGGATGTTCCGCGTCGGAGGTCTGCAAGATGGATCCGGAAGAAAGAAGATTGAAGATGCCGTTGATAGAAGACTTCATCCGGATCATGGACCTCTTCAGCTCCCGCTTGGATGAAGACTTCATCCGGATCATGGACCTCTTCAGCCCCCCCGCTTGGGCTTGGATCAGGACATCAGAGGAGCTCTTCTGGACAGATCGTTGAACCCGGTGAGGTGAAGATAAGGTAGGAAGATCTTCAGGGGCTTAGTGTTAGGTTTATTTAAGGGGGGTTTGGGTTAGATTAGGGGTATGTGGGTGGTGGGTTGTAATGTTGGGGGGCTTGGGTATTGTATTTTTTCTTTTACAGGCAAAAGAGCTGAACTTCTTGGGGCATGCCCCGCAAAGGGCCCTGTTCAGGGCTGGTAAGGTAAAAGAGCTTTGAACTTTAGTTATTTAGGCTTTGAACTTTAGTTATTTAGAATAGGGTAGGGCATTTTTTTATTTTGGGGGGCTTTGTTATTTTATTAGGGGGCTTAGAGTAGGTGTAATTAGTTTAAAATTGTTGTAATATTTTTCTTATGTTTGTAAATATTTTTTTATTTTTTGTAACTTAGTTATTTTTTATTTTTTGTACTTTAGCAAGTTTATTTAATTGTATTTAATTAATTTATTGATAGTGTAGTGTTAGGTTAATTGTAGGTAATTGTAGGTAGTTTATTTAATTAATTTATTGATAGCATAGTGTTAGGTTTAATTGTAACTTAGGTTAGGATTTCTTTTACAGGTAAATTTGTAATTATTTTAACTATTTTAGCTATTAAATAGTTCTTAACTATTTAATAGCTATTGTACCTGGTTAAAATAAATACAAAGTTACCTGTAAAATAAATATTAATCCTAAAATAGCTATAATATAATTATAATTTATATTGTAGCTATATTAGGATTTATTTTACAGGTAAGTATTTAGCTTTAAATAGGAATAATTTATTTAATAAGAGATAATTAATTTCGTTAGATTTAAATTATATTTAATTTAGGGGGGTGTTAGTGTTAGGGTTAGACTTAGCTTTAGGGGTTAATACATTTATTAGAATAGCGGCGAGATTGGGTCGGCAGATTAGGGGTAAATAATTGAAGTTAGGTGTCGGCGATGTTAGGGAGGGCAGATTAGGGGTTAATACTATTTATTATAGGGTTAGTGAGGCGGATTAGGGGTTAATAACTTTATTATAGTAGCGGTGCGGTCTGGTCGGCAGATTAGGGGTTAATAAGTGTAGGCAGGTGGAGGCGACGTTGTGGGGGGCAGATTAGGGGTTAATAAATATAATATAGGGGTCGGCGATGTTAGGGCAGCAGATTAGGGGTACATAGGGATAATGTAAGTAGCGGCGGTTTACGGAGCGGCAGATTAGGGGTTAATAATAATATGCAGGGGTCAGCGATAGCTGGGGCGGCAGATTAGGGGTTAATAAGTGTAAGGCTAGGGGTGTTTAGACTCGGGGTACATGTTAGGGTGTTAGGTGCAGACGTAGAAGTGTTTCCCCATAGCAAACAATGGGGCTGCGTTAAGAGCTGAACGCGGCTTTTTTGCAGGTGTTAGGGTTTTTTTCAGCTCAAACAGCCCCATTGTTTCCTATGGGGGAATCGTGCACGAGCACGTTTTTGAGGCTGGCCGCTTGCGTAAGCAACTCTGGTATCGAGAGTTGAAGCTGCGTTAAAAATGCTCTACGCTCCTTTTTTGGAGCCTAACGCAGCCTTTTTGTGGACTCTCAATACCAGAGTTATTTTTATGGTGCGGCCAGAAAAAAGCCGGCGTTAGTTTTTCGGGTCGTTACCGACAAAACTCCAAATCTAGCCGTATAGAAATAGCAAATTTTAGTAATGGTCATTAATGATCAGCAATAATTACGGAAGTGAAAATATTAAGTAAATTGGTTGTAATTTTTTTAGATATTTAGGCTCAAGAAAGTGTTGTCTTACAAAATGTTTTCATAGGTTTGCAGTTAAAATAATTAGCTATAATGTGGCGTAGAATTTGTTATGTCATTTTGGCATGGAAGTTTTAGACAGGGTGAGCCTTTTTTTTAAAGTTAATGTATTTTATACTTTACAAAATATAAAGATTTGTTTATCTACATGCACAGAAAAGATTTTCATCCAGAATGTTGCTTTGTAAGAATGTGATCTTTATTTAACATATGCATGGGCAATGTTTAATATCTAGATAATATTGATAAATTAATTGGGGACTATCTATCAAGCTCTGAAAGGAGTTTGACGGCCCGTGTTTCTGGCGAGTCTTCAGACTCGCCAGATACACCAGTTATAAGGCAGCGGTCTAAAGACCGCTGCTCCATAACCTGTCCGCCTGCTCTGAGCAGGCGGACAGACATCGCCGCAATTCAACACGATTGAGTACGATAGGGTTGATTGACACCCGCCTGCTGGCCGCGATTCTGCAGGGGGCGGTGTTGCACCAGCAGCTCTTGTGAGCTGCTGGTGCAATGCTGAATACGGAGAGCGTATTGCTCTCCGTATTCAGCGAGGTCTGGCGGACCTGATCCGCACTGTCGGATCAAGTCCGCCAAACTTTGATAAATAGAGGCCATTGTGTTTGAATTGTATTAAAAGGTCAGAACTATGTATAGTTGTAATGACCTGGTTCAAATGTCAGTCTGCGAAAAAAAATCCCAGTTGGCTTATACAGTTGCTAAAAGTAATTTGTCTTTTTTTTATAACCATTTTGAGAGACTTATGGCTAGATTACGAGTTTTGCGGTATGAGTGAAAAAGCAGCGGTAAGGCTCTTTTTCATTACCGCCAGTATTACGAGTCTTGCAGGTATATCTGTACCGCACACTTTTTTTGGCCGTAATGCAACGTAACTACTGCCGCTTTCAAAAAGTCCTTTTTCAATGGGACTTCCACGGCGCCGGTATTACGAGTCTGCCTGGGAGGCCAAAAAGTGAGCGGTACAGCCTATACCATCAAGATCCATACTGTAAACTGAAAGTCAGTAGTTATGGGTTTTATGTTACAACGCCGGAACATAAAACTCATAACTAAAGTGTTACAGAGTACACTAACACCCATAAACTACCTATTAACCCCTAAACCGAGACCCTCACGCATCGCAAACACTAAAATAAATAATTAACCCCTAATCTGCCGCTCCGGACATCGCCACCACTATAATAAACATATTAACCCCTAAACCGATGCATTCCGACATCGCAAATCCTATCATTAGCGAAATAATTCCTATTTAAAACTAAATACTTACCTATAAAATAAACCCTAAGCTAGCTACAATATAACTAATAGTTATATTGTATCTAGCTTAGGTTTTATTTTTATTTCACAGGCAAGTTTGTATTTATTTTAACTAGGTAGACTAGTTAGTAAATAGTTATTACCTATTTACTAGCTACCTAGCTAAAATAAATACAAATTTACCTGTAAAATAAAACCTAACCTGAGTTACACTAACATCTAACCTTACACTACAATTAAATAAATTACATTAATTAAATCCAATTAACTAAATTACAAAAAACACACTAAATTACACAAAATAAAAAAATAATTATCAGATATTTAAACTAATTATACCTAATCTAATAGCCCTATCAAAATAAAAAAGCCCCCCCAAAATAAAAAAAAAACCCTAGCCTAAACTAAACTGCCAATGGCCCTTAAAGGGGCCTTTTGCAGGGCATTGCCCCAAAGAAATCAGATCTTTTACCTGTAAAAAAAATATACAAACAACCCCCCAACAGTAAAACCCACCACCCACACAACCAAACCCCCAAACCAGCCAATAGAATGCGAGCTCAATCCTATTGGCTGATTGGATCAGCCAATAGGATTTTTTCACCTTTAATTCCGATTGGCTGAAGGAACCTTCATTCTTCAGTCGCCGTGGAAAGAAGAGGATGCTCTGCGCCGGATGTCTTGAAGATGGAGCCGCTCCGCGCCGGATGGATGAAGATAGAAGATGCCGTCTGGATGAAGACTTCTGCCAGCTTGGATGAAGACTTCGGCCCGCTTGGATGAAGACTTCTGCTGGCTTCGATGAGGACTTCTGCTGCTTCGTTGAGGATGGATGTCGGGTCTTCAAAAACTGTGGATCTTTGGGGGTTAGTGTTAGTTTTTTTTTAAGGGTTTATTGGGTGGATTTTATTTTTAGATTAGGGCTTTTAGGCACCGAAAAAGAGCTAAAGCTTAGGTTTTTTAGTTAGGATTTTATTTGGGAGGTTGGTTGTGTGGGTGGTGGGTTTTACTGTTGGGGGGTTGGGGGCAATGCCCCGCAAAAGGCCCTTTTAAGGGCTATTGGTAGTTTATTGTAGGCTAGGGTTTTTTTTTATTTTGGGGGGGCTTTTGTATTTTGATAGGGCTATTAGATTAGGTATAATTAGTTTAAATATCTGATAATTTCTTTTTTATTTTGTGTAATTTAGTGTTTGTCTGTTTTTTGTAATTTAGTTAAATGTATTTAATGAATGTAATTTGTTTAATTGTAGTGTAAGGTTAGGTGTTAGTGTAAGACAGGTTAGGTTTTATTTTACAGGTAACTTTGTATGTATTTTAACTAGGTAGTTAGTAAATAGTTAATAACTATTTACTAACTAGTCTACCTAGTTAAAATAAATACAAACTTAGTTGTGAAATAACAATAAAACCTAAGATAGCTACAATGTAACTATTAGTTATATTGTAGCTAGCTTAGGGTTTATTTTATAGGTAAGTAATTAGTTTTGAATAGGAATTATTTAGTTAATGATAGAATTTTTTTTATTAGATTTATTTTAATTATATTAAAGTAGGGGGTGTTAGGGTTAGGGTTAGACTTAGGTTTAGGTTTAGGGGTTTATAACTTTAGTATAGTGGCGGCGACGTTTGGGGCGGCAGATCAGGGGTTAATAAATGTAGGTAGGTGGAAGCGATGTTAGGGGCAGCAGATTAGGGGTTAATAAGTGTAGGTAGGTGGCGGCGACGTTGGAAGCGGCAGATTAGGGGTTAATAAATGTACTGTAGGTGGCGGCGATGTCGGGACGGCAGATTAGAGGTTAATAAATGTAATGTAGGTTGCGGCGACATTGGGGGTGGCAGATAGGGGTTAATAAGTGTAATGTAGGTGGTGGCGATGTCGGGGGCAACAGATTAGGGGTTAATAAATATAAAATAGGTGGCGGCAACAATGAGGGTGGCAGATTAGGGCAGATTAGGGGTTAATAACTATGTAGGTGGCGGCGGTGTCAGGGGCGGCAGATTAGGGGTTAATAAGTATAATGTAGGTGTCGGCGATGTCGGGTGCGGCAGATTAGGGGTGTTTAGACTCAGGGTTTATGTTAGGGTGTTAGGTGTAAACATACATTTTGTTTCCCCATAGGAATCAATGGGGCTGCGTTACGGAGCTTTATTGCAGGTGTTAGACTTTTTTTCAGCCGGCTCTCCCCATTGATGTCTATGGGGAAATCGTGCACGAGCGAGTAAAACCAGCTTACCACGACGCTGGTATTGGAGTGCGGTATGGAGCTCAATTTAGCTCTACGCTTACTTCTTGCCTGCTAACGCCGGGTTTATGCAAACCTGTAATAGCAGTGCTATAGGGAGGTGAGCGGTGACAATAACTTGCAAGTTAGCACCGAGCAGCTCTTACCGCAAAACTCGTAATCTAGCCGTTAGGTATCTGTTTAGCAAAATCCCTTGTTTTTAAAAAGAGGATGTAGGAATTTGAGAGTTAACAAATATAAAATTAGTGATTTAAGGCTAATAACATCTGTACAATAGATTATATGCATTGAGAGCTTGTTTATGAACAAACTTTACCTCAGTAAGGATATGCTTTTTTTAAGTTAGGTAATCAAAGCTTATAATGTCCTTAAGTTCCAAAACATGCAATTCAGGTTGCATAAGCAATAGAGAATAGGAATTCTGTTAAATGTATTCTTAACGCTAAGGGCATAGTTTATGTTGAAATTTTTTTTAATTAAATTTTATAGATAAAATATACATGTGCCAAACATTCCATCATATTACATCCATTTGTCTATCAATAAATTTTGTTACAACATCTCATAATATTCCATAAACTATTTTCTCTTATGTTCTATCATCTCATAATAATGTTATTCTGAATTGTTGGTACCAAATTCCTCAAGTTGAGTCTCCATGTAGATCGTTTTGTGGGTCTCGGCTCGTGTTTCCCGTATTTATAGTGTGGAGCTGTAATATTAATTACTATTTCTTCTGTTAGATTCATGATACATAATAAATGGTTCCCATTGTATTAAGAAGCTCTCTTTGTTGTTTAGGGATTCAGCGGCTGAGCTTGCCATATTGTAGTGGTATAGTATCTTGTTTTTTACAAAAGTAAAGTTAGGTGGGGTTGACTTCCAAAACTGAGCTATTGAGCTTAGCCTAACTATAGTGCAAATCGTCATAATCGTCATAACTAGTTTACTGTTTTTCTTTGGGATACCAAGAATTGGGAAATGTAGTGTTTGTTCTAATGTTAATGTTATTTGTTTTTGAAAATTTTAACTTAATAGTATCAGTTTGGTCCCAAATTTTCCCACATTGCCACCATATATGTAAGTATGTGCCCCTTTCAGCACATCCTCTATAACAATGTTGAAACAATGAACCCTCTGGGGCATATTAATCATTGTGCGAGTGGACATGATATGAAGTAGCGTATCATATCCGCCGCACATCAATAAATGCCAACAGCATACGCTGTCGGCATTTATCATTGCACCAGCAGTTCTTGCGGACTGTTGGTGCAATGCCGCCCCCTGCAGATTCTGTCTTATTTGATCTTGTTGGATGGAGGTACCATCTGAAGGCCACTTTTATAAAATTTTCTTTGAGTATTGCATTATGTGAGAAGGATAAACCGTTTATGAGGCTTGTACTCCATGTCTTAATTGGCCAAGTTTTACCAATGTCTTGTTCCCACTTTAGCATAAGTTGTGTTTTACTTTCTTAAGTTGTGTTTTACTTTCTTTCTGGGTGAAATATAGGATATAGCGTAGATATCGCTCTTCGTATGGGGTGATTGGAAAGGCATAATGTTTCTAATGTGTTGTTTGGGGGTATCTTAATGTTACCTAACACTTCTTGTTCTCTGGATTTCAATTGTAGATAGTGGTACCAAATGTGCCTGTCATCAATGTGCCTGATATTGCTCATATGAGATTATTTTATCTTCTTTAATAATGTCTGCTATTCTATAAAGACCTTTGTTAGGCCATTTCTATTGTACTCTTTTGTCTATGATAAGTAGATAGTGTGATTGATCAAGATATAGTTACATTTTTGAGGGGATTTTGTGATGTTTGGTGCCCAAAGTAGCCTAGCTAATAGATCAGTCTCCATGACACTCGATTCAATATGAACCCATTGCGCATTATAGTTCGTTTTAAACCAATGTGAGGTCTGAGAGATCCTTGCGGAGTAATAATATGGGATTAGATTCGGGATTTCTACCCCTCCTTCTTTCCTACTACTCCTTCTTTCCTACTAGTGCACATAAGTTTTTTTTGTATTAATTCTAGCTCTTTTACCTTGCCATATAAATCTAATATGTCTATCATGAGTTTGTGTAGTTCTGAATGGGGTACAGAGATAGGAAGAGACCTGAAGAGGTATAACATTTTTGGTAGGAGGGACATTTTAGTTGATATAATTCTGCCGTATAGAGACATTTTAAACTTTACCCACTTTGTAATTAAATCCCTAATATGCCTAAACATAGAGTTGTAATTTGCTTGGTATAGAGTGTGAATGTTGGTGGGGAGATTAATCCCCAAGTATTTAATAGATTTTTTTGCCCATTTAAATGCAAAGTTTAATTTGAGTAATTTTTTAATGTATTGTGGTAATTTGATACATAATGCTTCACATTTATCCTCATTAATTTTATATCCCGAAAGGCTTCCGAAATGTTGTAATGTTGAATAAAGTGGGGGGAGGGAAAGCAGTGGTTTGGTTAGAGACAGTATAATGTCATCCGCGAATAATGACACCTTGTGTTCCAATTTTCCAACTCTAATGCCTGAATTGTTTTGGTTATCTCTGATTTTGACCTCCATCGGTTCTATACTTAGCGCGAATAATAGGGGTGAGAGCGGGCAACCTTGACGCATGCCGTTATTGATAGGTATTGATTTGGATTTATATCCTGACAGTTTGACAAACGCTGTTGGGAATTAATATAGGGTGGTAAGAGCGTCATAGAAAGCTCCGGTAATACCAACTTTATTTAGGATAGCGAACATGTAGAACAGTGGCGATATTAATTAGATCTATTACTTTTCGTGTGTTATCGGATACTTCTTGTCAGGATTTTTCCCTGTTGTGTTTGCTGCTGGCATCCATTTTACTCACCTCGCTTCCTGACTTGGTGCATTGTGGGGGATGCTGCTTACTTCCTGCACTTCCTTTTATGGCCAGACTGTTGTGCATCAACCATGTGAGACAGGATGCAGTCTCAGAATTGTGATGTCATCATTTATTATTTAAAGGGCCTCTGTTCAGTATGCTTTGCGTTGTCTGAGACCTGTTTGTGAGAGTTTCTGTGTATTACCTGGCTGTCTGACGTCCTTCCTGGTTCCTGATCCCTGGCTTGTTCCTGACTCTGCTGTTCTCCTTGTTCCTGATTCCGGCTCGTCTGACTATTCGCTTTGGCTCCTGACTCGGCTCGTCTGACTCCAGCTCTGGTTTTGACTCCTGGCTTGTTATTTGACTTGTGGACATTTTATAATTTTTGCTATTAATAAAGGTGTGATTATTTTTGCACTTCTCGTCTCTGTCTGATTCCTGGCACCCTGACATTACGCAAAGGCCATGAATCCTGATGCTGCTAATTATCCACCTTTACCTGCCATCATTTCCAGGATGGATGTACAGGATCACCGCTTGGATCAATTAGCACTAGCCCTGCAAACCCTGCTGACTCGCACTGCACATTTGGACCAAAGTGTCCCGCATGTTATGGCTGCTCCTGTTTCCGCTGCTGCACCTTTGCCTACCAAGAGCATGTCCGGTTCTGCACCTCTACCTCAGCGATATGGAGGTGATCCTATTCAGTGCAGAAGGTTTTTGAACCAGGTGGGCATTTACTTTGAGATGTTACCTCAGAAGTTTCCCTCTGACAGAGTTAAGGTGGGATTTCTCATCTCGTTACCCTCTGACACAGCTCTTGCCTGGGCTAATCCCTTGTGGGAGACTAATAAACCTGTGATTTCAAATTACCCTGAATTTGTGGCCTCCATTCGAAGGGTATTTGATGTTCCAGCTCGCTCCTCCTCTGCTGCTAAACGACTCATGTCCATTCAGCAAGGTACAAGATCTGTTGCTCAGTAGGCTATTGAGTTCCGTACGCTTGCTGCAGAGGTAGGTTGGAACAATGAAGCCCTTGTTGCCGCCTTCTTTCATGGGCTCTCTGATGCGATTAAAGATGAAGTTGCTGCCAGAGATTTACCAGAGGATCTCGAGGCATTGGTGTCTTTTTTGATCCTAATTGACATCAGACTCAGAGAGAGGCCCTCTTTCAAGGAGCGCTTGCGGAAGCCTCCTGTTCCGTTGTCTCCTACGTGTTCGTTCCCACCCATGCCTCCCTCTCCTCCCATGCCTCCTGGTCCCGAGTCACCAGGTACTGCTGAGCCGATGCAGTTGGGATTCACGCGTCTCTCCGCGGCGGAGAGGGTCTTTAGGAGGAGGGAGGGGCTCTGCCTCTATTGTGGGTTACAGGGTCACCTTTTGAAGTCTTGTCCTACACGGCCGGGAAACGCTCACACCTAATGTCCTGTCGGGGGCAGACCTTGGGTGGTTTATCCTTGTCCCCGGAACCGCTTAAAGAGAAACCTTTGGTCACGGTTGTCCTTTCCTGGGTGGACTCCTCCATAGTCACTCAGGCTCTTGTTAACTCCGGTGCTGCTGGCTATTTCATTGACAGTGCTTTTGTATCAAAGCACTCCATTCCTGTTTTGCCTCAGTCCATTCCACTTGCTATTGAGGCCATTGATGGCAGGCCCCTTCAGCCCGCACTCGTTACTCACGAAACTGCTCCGTTGTCCATGGCTGTTGGGGCTCTCCATTTTGAAACCCTCCAGTTCCAGGTGATAAACTCTCCGCATTTCCTAGTTGTTCTGGGTTACCCCTGGCTCCAAAAGCACAATCCCAGTCTCGACTGGCGCAGGTCCGAAATTTTCCCGCAATGTATTTCCACTTGTCTTCGGAAACCAGTTAAAGTCTTGTGCACTTCTTCGGTATCTCAATTGCCAGAGGAGTACCGAGAGTTCCGAGACGTGTTTGACAAGGTGCATGCCGTTACGTTGCCTCCACACCGGTCTTACAATTGTGCCATAGACCTGCAACCCGGAGCCATTCCTCCTCGGGGCCGGGTGTACCCTCTGTCTGTTGCAGAGAATTGTGCTATGGAGGAGTATGTTGCTGATGCTCTGTCGCGGGGGATCATCCGCAAATCCTGCTCTCCTGCAGGGGCTGGCTTCTTCTTTGTGAAGAAAAAGGGTGGCGAGTTAAGACCATGCATCGATTATAGGGGTCTTAATCGTCTTACCATTAAGAATGCTTACCCTATTCCGCTCATTACGGAACTCTTTGACCGCCTCAAGGGAGCTACGGTCTTTACTAAACTTGATTTGAGAGGATCGTACAATCTCATTAGGATTAAGGAGGGTCACAAATGGAAAACAGCATTTAACACTAGGAGCGGGCATTATGAATATCTTGTAATGCCCTTTGGCCTATGTAATGCTCCTGCTGTTTTTCAGGAATTTATTAATGATGTCCTACGAGATATGTTGCAACAGTGTGTTGTGGTGTACTTAGACGACATCCTCATACACTCACTCACACTTGAGGCTCATCGTTCTGATGTTACACGGGTTCTTTAGAGACTAGTGAGAACGGCCTGTTTTGTAAACTTGAGAAATGTGAGTTCCATCAGACTCAAGTAACCTTCCTAGGTTATGTTATCTCTGTTGCAGGGTTCTCCATGGATCCTGACAAGTTATCTGCAGTTCTGCAGTGGCCTCGCCCAATTGGTCTTCGGTCTATTCAACGTTTTTTGGGGTTCGCCAATTACTATAGAAAGTTTATTAAAAACTTTTCTTCCTTGGTCAAACCTATCACAGACATGACCCGTAAAGAGAATGATCCACTCCATTGGTCACCTACTGCCATTGAGGCCTTTGATAGTCTTAAGACTGCCTTTGCTGCAGCTCCAGTTCTGGCTCATCCTAACCCTGTCCTGCCTTTCGTTCTTGAGGTCGATGTGTCTGAGACTGGAGTAGGTGCCCTCTCAACGTCCTACGCCTGACGGTTCCTTGCATCCGTGTGGTTTCTTCTCTAAGAAATTGTCTCCATCTGAGTGCAATTATGAAATTGGCGACAGGGAATTACTGGCCATAATTTTGGCACTCAAGGAATGGAGGCATCTTCTCGAGGGTACTAGCGTGCCAGTGCTCATTCTTACTGACCACAAGAATTTAACTTATCTATCTGAAGCAAAACGTTTGTCGCCCCGACAGGCCAGATGGGCGCTATTTTTGTCTCGATTTAATAATGTGGTCTCCTACCTGCCTGGTAGTAAGAATGTTAGGGCTGATGCCCTCTCTTGACAATTTTCGCCTCTGTCCAAGGAGGAGTCTGTACCTACTCCTGTTATACCTCCTGACCATATTTTGGCTACCACACGTACTAATTTGACTTCTCCCTTGGGGGAGGAGATCCTGGCTGCACAAACCAATGCACCGCCTGAGAAACCTAGTGGTAAGTGTTTTGTTCCTGAGAATCTTCGAACTAAACTTTTGCACACTTACCACTATCCTAAAGCCGCAGGTCACCCAGGCAAGAACCAAATGATTTGGTCTGTCACTCGACAATTCTGGTGGCCAGGTCTTCGTTCTGATGTTGCTGTGTATGGTGCCTCCTGCTCAGTTTGTGCACAGAATAAGACTCCTCGACGTCTTCCTGTGGGTCTTCTTCAACCTATTGCTAATTGTGAGCGTCCTTGGACACATCTTTCCATGGACTTCATTGTCGAGCTCCCTGTTTCCAATGGCAATACTGTTATCCTTATGGTGGTTGACCGTTTTTCTAAAATGTCACATTGCATTCCCTTGATGAAGCTGCCTACCGCTCAGGAGCTTGCCTCAATTTTTGCCCGGGAGGTCTTCCGTTTACATGGGTTACCCAAGGAGATAGTGTCGGACCGGGGTAGCCAGTTTGTCTCCAGATTTTGGCGTTCCTTTTGTGCTCAAATGGGGATCCAGCTTTCCTTCTCCTCAGCATATCACCCACAATCCAATGGGGCTGCGGAACGGTCTAATCAAGCTCTGGAGCAGTTCCTCCGTTGCTATGTCTCAGATCACCACAATAATTGGTCTGAACTGTTACCTTGGGCAGAGTTTGCTCGTAATAGTGCTATTAATGCTTCCTCCAAGTTATCCCCGTTCATGGCGAATTCTGGGTTTCAACCATCCTTGTTGTCCGATTCATTTATGTCTCAGGGTATTCCGGCTTTGGAGGAGCATCTCCGGCAACTCCGTTCCACGTGGGTGCAGATTCAGGATTGCCTTCATCGTTCTGTGCAGCGCCAAAAGTTCCAGTCTGATCGTAGGCGTCTGCCGGCACCTTCCTACCAGGTTGGTGAGAGAGTTTGGCTGTCCTCCCGCAACTTGTACCTTCGTGTGCCTTCCAATAAATTGGCTCCCCGTTATGTTGGTCCTTTTCGAATACTCTGACGGATTAATCCTGTGGCCTACGCTCTTGACCTTCCTCCTGCTATGCGCAACTCCAATGTTTTTCATGTCTCCCTCTTGAAACCATCGGTTTGTAATCGGTTTACCACTGTGTTGCCTTACCACTGTGTTACCTCGTCCCCGTCCTACCATGAGGAGTATGAGGTCAGCAGCATTATTGACTCTCGTATGTCCAGGGGCCGTGTACAGTATTTGGTTCACTGGAGGGGCTACGGTCCGGAGGAGCGTTCTTGGTTTCCCTCCTCTGATGTTCATGCTCCTGCCCTCCTCCGTGCCTTCCATTCCCGTTTCCCCAATAAGCATTTTGTCCTCCCGCGGGGGAGGGGTCATTGAGGGGAGGGTACTGTCAGGGTTTTCCCTGTTGTGTTTGCTGCTGGCAGCCATTTTACTCACCTCTCTTCCTGACTTGGTGCATTGTGGGGGATGCAGCTCACTTCCTGCACTTCCTTTTATGGCCAGACTGTTGTGCATCATTCATGTGAGACAGGATGCAGTCTCAGAATTGTGATGTCATAATTTATTATTTAAAGGGCCTCTGTTCAGTATGCTTTGCCTTTGCGTTGTCTGAGACCTGTTTGTGAGAGTTTCTGTGTATTACCTGGCTGCCTGATGTCCTTCCTGGTTCCTGATCCCTGGCTTGTTCCTGACTCTGCTGTTCTCCTTGTCGTCTGACTATTCGCTTTGGCTCCTGACTTGGCTCGTCTGACTTCCAGCTCTGGTTTTGACTCCTGGCTTGTTATTTGACTTGTGGACATTTTATCATTTTTGCTATTAATAAAGGTGTGATTATTTTTGCACTTCTCGTCTCAGTCTGATTCCTGGCACCCTGACACTTCTCTGTTCACTATGACCCCTACTTGGTCCAGGTGAATTAATTTGTTAAGAAGAGGGTTAAGACGATTTGCTAGTATTTTAGTAAACAATTTTATATCTTGGTTAATCAAGGAGATGGGCCTATAATTTTGGCAGTGCTGTTTGTTTTTACCGGGTTTCGGAATCACTGCAATTCACACCTATGCTAATTGTGGGGCCAATATTGGTTGCATTAATTTATAAAAAAAAGTCCAGAGTATCCATCTGGCCCTGGTGCTTTTGAGATTTTCAGGTGTTTTATGCCTAGCTTTATTTCATTGTGAGTGATGGGGTTATTTAGGGAGTCTTGTTCCTCCTCTTTTATTGTTGATAGGACACTATCTTCTAGGAAATCATCCAGATCGCTCGTTTTATCCTGGCCTTTATTGGTAGTTGGGAGGTTGTATAGTTTATTCTAGTATTCTGTGAACATGTTCGCAATGGAGAGAGGGTCATTAGTGGCTTTATTGTCTAGGAGTTGTAGTTGTGGGACTGTTGTAATTTTAGTAATCTCTTTCAATTTATTGGCTAGCATCCTATCGGGTTTATTCCCATAAATGTAATATTGTGTGTCTATCATTCTTATTGACCTAATTGCGTCTTTATTTAGAAGCTGATCTATTTCTTCATTTTTAGCTTTTAATTGCTTTATGATTGCACATTTTGGGTTGTTTAGTGACTGTGTCCGTAGTAGATTAACTTCTGGTCTTAATTGTATTAACTTTGCTTCTTTAAGTTTGTGTTGCTTACTAGATCCAGTTATCAATAGGCCCCTAACATAAGCTTGTAATGCTCCCCATACATGAATAGGGTAAGATTTGTTGTTGTAGTTGGTTAAGAATAACATTATCTTGAAGTAACTTGGCATTTAATGTCCAGGATTTTGTTCTATGTGGGTTAATCATGCCAGACAGTATAACCTCCACCATGGAATGATCTGACCAGGAAAAATTTAAAATTGTAGCTTTGGTTAGGAGGGGTATCAAATATCTGACTCATAAATATGAAGTCAATCCTAGAGTGGGTTTTGTGCATTGGGGAGTATTATGTGTAATCTTGTGTGCCATTGTTGAGTGATCTATTAAGTTATGATCAAGGGAGATGTCTTTTAAGAATTTGTTGGATAATTTGGAGGTATTAGTTTGTAGTGGTTCTTGTGCTGTTCTATCTACTGTGTTGTCCATAGTGGTATTAAAGTCTTCCCCTATAATGGTTTTGTATTGTTTCCATAAGGTTAGCTGTTTGCTAAGTTTTGATAGGAAAGCAGACTGTTTGTCATTAGGGGCATAGACATTAACAAGTAGAACTGGGGTAACATAGTAACATAGTAGATGAGGTTGAAAAAAGACCGAAGACCATCGATTTCAACCTATACTAATCTAAAATACTTACAAAAAGCTCCAGTTAAACTTAAATAATCCCTCTAAAAGGTGACCCATTTAATACTAGCAATCAAAGTTCTAGACAGAAATGTATCCAAACAATTTTTAAATGTATCTAGGGTATTGGCATTCACTACCTCCTTTGGTAATGAGTTCCACAATTGTATTGCTCTTACAGTAAAAAAAACATTTCCGTTGCAGGAGATTAAATCTCCTTTCCTCCAACCTTAAATTGTGACCTCTTGTCACAAACAATTTTCTTGGAATAAACAGAGCTTCTGCCATCTCTGTATATGGGCCTTGAATATATTTATATAAAGTAATCATGTCACCTCTCAAGCGCCTTTTTTCTAAAGAAAACAGAGCCAGTTTGGCTAGCCTCTCCTCATAGCTTAAATTCTCCATTCCCCTCATTAGCTTTGTGGCCCTTCTCTGAACTTTTTCTAGTTCTGCAATATATTTTTTTGCGATCGGTCCCCAGAACTGCACTCCATACTCAAGGTGAGGTCTTACCAGGGCTTTATATAGTGACATAATTATGCTTTCCTCCCTTGAATCAATGCCTCTTTTAATACATGCTAGTATCTTATTAGCCTTTGTAGCCGCTGCCCTGCATTGTGCACCCAACTTTAGCTTGTTATCTATTACTACTCCTAAATTCCTTTCCTCCCCTGTTTGGCTAAGTCTTGTCCCATTTAAATAATACTTTGCCTGCTTATTTTTACTTCCAAAATATAGAACCTTGCATTTTCACGTATTAAATTTAATTTTCCATTTACCTGCCCAAACTTCTAATTTTTTGCAGATCCCTTTGTAACAAAAGTTCATTCTGCTCTGACCTAATGACCTTACTTAACTTAGTATGATCTGCAAAAATAGAGATGTCGCTATTTAATCCTTGCTCCAAGTCATTTATAAAAATATTAAAAGAACAGGACCCAGTACTGATCTCTGGGGGACTCCACTAATTACCTTTGTCCAATCTGAGTTTGATCCATTCACTAATACTCGTTGCTCCCTATCTTTTATCCAGTTATTTATCCATGAGCTAACATTTTCAGCTATTCCCAGTCCCTTAATCTCTGTGGCAATGTATCAAATGCCTTTGCAAAATGTAAGTAAATAACATCAACTGATTCCCCTTTATCTATATTTTTACTTACTTCCTCATAGAATCTAATTAGATTAGTTTGACATGATATATTTATCATAAAACCATGCTGATTTGAACTCATAATCTTGTTTTCGCTAATGTGCTTATCAGTATAATCCTTTATAATCCCTTCAAATATCTTCCCCACTATTGATGTCAGACTAACTGGTCTATAGCTTCCTGGATCATCCCTGCTTCCCTTTTTGAAGAGTGGAACCACATCAGTTTTACGCTAATCTAATAGTGCTAAATTCCCTTAACACCCTTGGGTGTATTCCATCTGGGCCTATAGTTTTATTTACCTTAAAGGGACACTAAACAAATATTTTTTTTTCTTTTGTGATTCAGATAGAGCATGCAATTTTAAGCAACTTTCTAATTTACTCCTATTATCATTTTTCTTCGTTCTCTTGCTATCTTTATTTGAAAAAGAAGGAATCTAAGCTTTTTTTGGGCCTTAGAACTCTGGACAGCACTTTTTTATTGGTGGATGAATTTATCCACCAATCAGCAAGAACAACCCAAGTTGTTCACCAAAAATGGCCGGCATCTAAACTTACATTCTTGCATTTCAAATAAAGATACCAAGAGAATTAAGAAAATGTTATAATAGGAGAAAATTAGAAAGTTGCTTAAAATGTCATGCTCTAGTACCTCAGCCTTCTCCCTGTCACTGTTAACCATGCTACCCTCCACGCATTTTAATGTACCTATATTGTCCTTCTTAGATTTTTTTCTATTTCTGTACTTAAAGAACCTTTTAGGGTTAGACTTAGAATCCTTTGCAATTAACTTTTCAATTGAGTCTGTACTAGTCTGTACTATTTTATTTGATTAATTTAAATGCCCTACCCTTTTTCCTAATTTCTCTTAACACATTTTTATTTAGCCACATTGGCTTGGATTTTTATTTTTTTATTTTTAAAACCATATGGTATTTGTTGATATGTATATTTATTTAACAAAGTTTGAAATGTTATCCATTTATCCTCTGTATTTTTATTAGAGAATACTTTGTCCCAATTTATGTTATTTAATGATTAAAGGGACATTAAACCCAAAATATTTATTTCATTATTCAGATAGAGAATATAATTTAAAAAAAGTTTCCAATTTACTTCTATTATCAAATTTGATTCCTTCTCATGATATTCTTTGTTGAATAGATACCTAGGTAGGTAGCGTGCACGTGCCTGAAGCACTACATGACAGGAAATAGTGCTGCCATCAAGTGCTCCTGCTAATGTATAACATTGTTGCAAAACTGCTGCCATATAGAGCTGCAGACACGTCCACACTTCTGAGCCTACATCCTTGCTTTTCAGCAAAAGATAACAAGAAGACTAAGAAAATGTGATAACAAAAGTAAATTGGAAAGTTGTTTAAAATAGTGTGCTCTATCTGAATCATGAAAGAACAAAATTGGGTTTTATGTCCCTTTAAATCGTGGAATTTTGCTTTCTTAAAATTAAAAGTCTTAGTTAAACCTTTAGAACACTGCTTATGAAAAGAGATTTTAAATGTGACCATGTTATGATCACTGTTACCCAAATGTTCTTTGACTTCTATGTTTGATAATATGGGGGATATTTATCAAGCCGTCAACCGCAAATACGCTGGAATTCCACAGCGTAATTGTGGCAAGCTTGATTCGACCTAGTTATCAAAGCCTACAGACCGGCAAAAGTTGAAATCTGTGACGTAACATATGATCCGCCGGTCTCAATCCAACACAGATCGATGCTTACGTCATTACAGATGTTCCGAATACACATTTGGCCCTTTTTGACACTTTTTAAAAGTGATCAAATAGTTAACAGGTACGCTTGCGGCTATTCCGGCCCAGCGTACCTGGTTTTCAATCAACCACCCTGGAGGCCGCGGATGCCATAGGAATTAAGGGAGTCTGAAAGAAGCGAAAGCTCATGAGAGCTCAATCCTATTGGCTGATTGGAACAGCCAATAGGATGAGAGCTGCTCAAATCCTATTGGCTGATTGGAACAGCCAATAGGATTTTAGCAGCTCTAATCCTATTGGCTGATTGTAACCTTTCAGCCAATAGGAATGCAAGGGACACCATCTTGGATGATGTCACTTGCATTCAAGTTCCATTTTACGGCAGCGATCGTATTGAAGAGGAGCTCCATGCCGTATGTCTTCAGGATGGACCCGCTCCGCGCCGGATGGATGAAGATAAAAGAGGCCGCATGGATGAAGACTTTGCCGGATGGATGAAGATAGAAGAGGCTGCCCAGATGAAGACTTCTTGCCAGCTGGATGGATCCTTCAAGCGAAACTTCAAAAACTGTAAGTGGATCGTCGGGGGTTACTGTTAGGTTTTTTGGGTGGGTTTTATTTTTAGAGTAGGGTCTGGGCAGGTAAAAGAGCTAAATGCCCTTTTAAGGGCAATGCCCATACAAATGCCCTTTTCAGGGCAATGGGGAGCTTAGGTTTTTTAGATAGGCTTTTTATTTGGGGGGGTTGGTTGGGTGGGTGGTGGGTTTTACTGTTGGGGGGTGTTTGTATTTTTTTTTCAGATGAAAGAGCTGATTTCTTTGGGGCAATGCCCCGCAAAAGGCTCTTTTAAGGGCTATTGGTAGTTTATTGTATGCTAGGGTTTTTTTTATTTTGGGGGGCTTTTTTATTTTTATAGGGCTATTAGATTAGGTGTAATTCGTTTTTATTTTTGATACTGTGTTTTTTTTTGTGTAACTTAGTGTTTTTTTTTGTAACAGTGTTTTTTTGTAATTTAGTAATTTTTAATAGTAGATTTAAATAATTTGAGTAGGGTTAGGTTTTTTTAATATGTAATATAGTTAATTTAATTGCTAATTTAATGTAATTTTCGTATAATAGTTAGGGTAGGTTAATAATAATAATAATAGTTTAATATAGTTTATTTTAATTCTAAAGGTAAGTTTCAATTTATTATAAGATAGGGATGTTGTAATTTAAAATGTAAAGTTAGCGGGTTGTTAGGTTTAGGGATTAATATGGCGATGTGGGGGGCTGGCGGTTTAGGGGAAAATAGTATTTAGGTGGCGGCGGGGTCCGGGAGCGGCGGGATAGGGGTTAATAACTTTATTTAAGTTGCGGCGGGATAGGGGTTAATAACTTTATTTAAGTTGCGGCAGGGTCCGGGAGTGGCGGGATAGGGGTTAAACATTTTAGTATAGTGGCGGCATTAAGTGACAGGGTATAAATAAAGTTGGGAAAAAGCCGAATAGCAGCGAGATGGATGACTGCTAGTTAACAACAGTACGATGATCATCGCCCCGTACTTGGTCCACGGCTTTTTGCCAGCTTTTTTTATAAATATGGAGATCATATTCAGGTCCGCGGCCGCAATGCTAGGCGAGCGTATTAGTGCCGGCGAATACAGCATAGTTGAGGCTTTGATAAATATCCCCCAAAATCTGTATTGTTTGATAGCACTAAATCCAAAATAGCTTTACTCCTAGTTGGCTCCTCTATTAATTGTGACAAGAAGTTTAAAAATCTATCCCCCTTAGCTGAATTACTAGTTTCATTGGCCCAGTTTATATCAGGGTAGTTAAAATCTCCCATAGTTACAGCACTGTTATTAGTAGCTTTACGTATTTGCATTAGTAGTTGAGTTTCCTCCAGGTCACTAATTTTGTGAGGCTTGTAGCATGTGAGGATGGCAGGGAGAGGTAGGGATGAGGGGAGAGGAGTGACAGGTAGAGGAGGATAGGAGAGGTCAGGAGGAGCAGTGGGCCCCCCTCCCGGGAGTAAGTGTAGTAGGGAGAGGGAGAGCAAGAAGGGATGATGGGAGGAGAGATGTCCGAGAGTCCCAGATACCAGGCACATCCAGGAGAGGGACAGAGGGTGCACATGGGGACAGAAGGGGGGAGGCAGAAGGGGGGAGGAGGGAGAGGATAGGGAGGAACCCACACTGCTAGGGACATCACAGGGAGGAAGCAAAGTGGCCATGGAGGATGAGAGGCTGAGATGTCCCAACTTCTCATTTGATGAAAATGTTGCCCTAGTCCAGGCCATCATGGACAACTACAGTGACCTCTTCGGGCAGGAGAAGGGCAAAGGCAGTGCCAAAAAAAGGACTGCATGGATGGCGGTAGAGGATGCTGTCAACAGCGTGGCCCCGCAGAGGAGGACTGTAGAGGGCCTTAAAAAGAGGTGGAATGATTTAAGAGGCGGGTCAAAGAGAAGATGGGGCAGGAAGCTGTCCACCAGAAGGGAACAGGCAGTGGGGCAGCCCTGGAAATAGAGTACAACACCTGGCAGGATATGATACACAGGTCCCTGAGTATCACAGCAGTCGGTGGACTTCCAGGGTCATGACTCAGGGGTTGCAACCATAGCACATCATGCTGGTGAGTAACATCCCACACACCTGTAGTATATATAATTGCAATACAACATCCTTTAATATCACACATTCATGTACATGATGAGGAGCATGGTATTTGGAGTACTAACAAAAACATCTACAATTATATTTGACATTACTGCTACATAACACTAATCAGCTAGATTACAAGTTTTGCATTGCGGCTTGTAACGCTGAAAATATGGCATTTTCAGCTTTAAAACAGCACTGCAGCTATTACAAGTGTTGTCGGTATAGGTGTACCGCACACCTTTTAGCCTGTACCGCAACGTCAGTACGCACACGTAAAAATTAAGTTTTTTCATGGGATTCCCATAGCGCCGGTATTTTGAGTTTTGCGGTACGACTAAAAAGTGAGCGTTACAGCCTAAAACGACAAGATCCGTAACGCCATCTAAAGTCAGTAGTTATGAGTTTTATGCTACAAAGCTGTAACATAAAACTCATAACTAAACTGCTACAGTACAAAGTACACTAACACCCATAAACTACCTATTAACCCCTAAACTGAGGCCCTCCCGCATCGCAAACACTATAATAGATTTATTAACCCCTAATCTGTCGCTCCCAACATCGCTGCCACTAAAAAATGTATTAACCCCTATTACGCCGTTTCCCGACATTGTCGCCACTATAATAAACGTATTAACCCCTAAACCGCTGCCCTCCTGCATCGCAAACACTATTTAAATATTATTAACCTCTAATCTGCCATCCGCCCACACCGCCGCTATAGTAAACCTATTAATCTCTAAACCACAAGCCCCCCACAACGAAATATACTAAAATAAACTATTAACCCCTAAAACGAAAGCCACCCCACAACAAAATAAACTAATTTAAACTAGTAACCCCTAAACCTAGTGACCCCCTAACTTTATATTAAAATTAAAATTTCCAGGGGGCGTGTCTAAGAAGCGACTTGGAGTAGTCGCATTTTTTAGAGCTCCGGATGATACTCGTTTAATCCGCTGATTTCAAAGAGAAACCCTACAACTCAAACATACATCCAGACTACCGCTGTGGTTCTCTACATAGTGGTGTTCCGCTCAATTCATACCAAGTTGTATTTTTGACTCTGGAGTCCAAAATTAGACATCAAGGGCCTTGAGCGGCGGCTCACAGAAGGCAACGTCACCCCCTCGGGAAACCAAGGTAATTTGCCATTTCTGGGCACTCTAAGGGCTCAACGCCGAACTTGCAGAACACATACAAAAAAAAAAAAAGGACACAACAAAACAGAGGAAGACACTAAAGCTTCGGAGGGCCTTTACCGCATGGAAGCTAAAAATGGTCGACGCAAGCGTAGCTGTTCACTCTACCGGTATAAATAATAGCATGGCTAAATTAGAGGAACTCCTCCTACAACTCCTGGTTAGGGCACCGAAGGATTATCTGATGGAGCGCTGCTTTGCTGTGAGCTCAGCAATAGGAATTCCAATCGTATCAACCGCAATACAAACTCCCGCCATTAACAACCCTCCAAGAACATTATCCTACCAACACTTGCGCTTATGAATGGAGGAGAAACACACCCCAGTTACTCCAAACTTCCCTTATCACAGACCACAAGGAAAAAGGCTCTTGGATTTTACCTCACAGCATGATGAAACTACCGGACACATTGAGCAAAGCATGGCAGATGGGAAAACGTCCACCATTAGGTGGGGCCTTGTGGGGGTTTGTGGGGGGCTCCAAGGAGGCCTTAAGCGATACACAGACAAATTACCCATCTACAACTTATGTCACAACTAGCCTCATTGAAGAGAACTCATTGAATTGTGCCGTATTCCTCTCCAATTCCTGCACCCACAGAAATGTCACAACTTCGCTTGTATATCAAACAGAGGAACTAGTAGCACAAAACAATGTTATTATACAGCTAAAATCAAAAATTTGACCACATGATGGTCTCATGAGCATCTACAACCTTTTATGGTAGTGAGTAGTGAGTTTAATAATTGGTTAGGCAGTTAGATAGTTTACAGGGAGTGCAGAATTATTAGGCAAATGAGTATTTTGACCACATCATCCTCTTTATGCATGTTGTCTTACTCCAAGCTGTATAGGCTCGAAAGCCTACTACCAATTAAGCATATTAGGTGATGTGCATCTCTGTAATGAGAAGGGGTGTGGTCTAATGACATCAACACCCTATATCAGGTGTGCATAATTATTAGGCAACTCCCTTTCCTTTGGCAAAATGGGTCAAAAGAAGGACTTGACAGGCTCAGAAAAGTCAAAAATAGTGAGATATCTTGCAGAGGGATGCAGCACTCTTAAAATTGCAAAGCTTCTGAAGCGTGATCATCGAACAATCAAGCGTTTCATTCAAAATAGTCAACAGGGTCGCAAGAAGCGTGTGGAAATAACTGCCCATGAACTGAGAAAAGTCAAGCGTGCAGCTGCCAAGATGCCACTTGCCACCAGTTTGGCCATATTTCAGAGCTGCAACATCACTGGAGTGCCCAAAAGCACAAGGTGTGCAATACTCAGAGACATGGCCAAGGTAAGAAAGGCTGAAAGACGACCACCACTGAACAAGACACACAAGCTGAAACGTCAAGACTGGGCCAAGACATATCTCAAGACTGATTTTTCTAAGGTTTTATGGACTGATGAAATGAGAGTGAGTCTTGATGGGCCAGATGGATGGGCCCGTGGCTGGATTGGTAAAGGGCAGAGAGCTCCAGTCCGACTCAGACGCCAGCAAGGTGGAGGTGGAGTACTGGTTTGGGCTGGTATCATCAAAGATGAGCTTGTGGGGCCTTTTCGGGTTGAGGATGGAGTCAAGCTCAACTCCCAGTCCTACTGCCAGTTTCTGGAAGACACCTTCTTCAAGCAGTGGTACAGGAAGAAGTCTGCATCCTTCAAGAAAAACATGATTTTCATGCAGGACAATGCTCCATCACACGCGTCCAAGTACTCCACAGCGTGGCTGGCAAGAAAGGGTATAAAAGAAGAAAATCTAATGACATGGCCTCCTTGTTCACCTGATCTGAACCCCATTGAGAACCTGTGGTCCATCATCAAATGTGAGATTTACAAGGAGGGAAAACAGTACACCTCTCTGAACAGTGTCTGGGAGGCTGTGGTTGCTGCTGCACGCAGTGTTGATGGTGAACAGATCAAAACACTGACAGAATCCATGGATGGCTTTTGAGTGTCCTTGCAAAGAAAGGTGGCTATATTGGTAACTTATTTGTTTTTGTTTTGTTTTTGAATGTCAGAAATGTATATTTGTGAATGTTGAGATGTTATATTGGTTTCACTGGTAAAAAATAAATAATTGAAATGGGTATATATTTGTTTTTTGTTAAGTTACCTAATAATTATGCACAGTAATAGTCACCTGCACACTCAGATATCCCCCTAAAATAGCTATAACTAAAAACAAACTAAAAACTACTTCCAAAACTATTCAGCTTTGATATTAATGAGTTTTTTGGGTTCATTGAGAACATGGTTGTTGTTCAATAATTAAATTAATCCTCAAAAATACAACTTGCCTAATAATTCTGCACTCCCTGTATATATTCTTTCTCAGGTTGTTTTCTTCTGTGGAATTAATCATTTAAAGTATGCACCTGTCATATCGTTTTACAGCCATAGACCATATATAGAGATGCCAGATATTACACCTCTCTTAGAGTGCACATTGTGTATTCACATGTACCTAAAAGGTTTGCTATGTTATGTTCACACAACACCTATTATTGACCTGTATAACGCTCTTGTTTTAAATCTACATGTTCTCTTTTGTCTTGGTGGGGGTATGTGGTGGGCCCCTATGGAGACGATAATTACATTATCTGCAGACAGGGGTTTATACTATCATCTAAATAACATTCCTATTCCTATATCTGGAGTAATGCTGATTGCCCCCCTGCGGCCAGTGGCCGGGGCTGTGGGAGGGTAAAGCAAGAAATAACACATGATATATGACTCCATAACCTCAGTGTGGTACTTAAAAATTAGTGTTTAGGTTATGCACTCAAAGCAGAGTATATCAAACTGCATGTAGCTGTAAAAACCCTTCACCATATTTCTGAAACAATATGTTGGTCCTATATACCACTTTCTATTTAAAATATAAGATTTATCATTATAATGACATTCTTATCTCATAAATCAGGATCTTAAGATCTTCACAAAAATAATCGCAAACCGGCTCAAACACATCATCCCCCACTTGGTTCATCCGGACCAAGTGGGATTTATTAAAGACAGGGAAGCCCCAGACAACATCCGAAAGGTTACCAATCTAATACAATTCTTGGGAGAGACACGAACGCCTTCTCTGCTCCTATCTTTGGATGCAGAGAAGGCGTTTGATAGACTAGACTGGGACTATATGTTCTCAACATTACACCATATGGGCTTTGAGGGAGGATTTATAAAAGCTTTAAAAGTAATATACTCATGCCCAGAGGCCCAAGTTTCCTCAACAGGATACAAGTCAAAATCCTTTCCAATACGAAACGGTACCAGACAGGGGTGCCCTCTGTCCCCACTACTATTCGCACTCTGTATAGAGCCACTAGCAATCGCGATCCGTTCACACCCAGACATATCAGGAGTTAAAATAAATCCATTAGAATACAAACTTTCTCTATTTGCTGATGATGTCCTGCTGACCTTGACGAACCCATTAATATCTCTACCGAACCTCTATCAGACAATAAAGACATTTTCAACCATCTCAGGATTTAAAATCAATCCAGACAAATGTGAAGCCCTACCCATTGCAATACCCCAACAAACTAAAATAATTTTAGAAACACAATTTCACTTTAAATGGATGAAACACACACTAAAATACTTAGGAATCCAGATTCCAACTTGCTCCACTCAGCTATACAAAGTAAATTATACCCCACTATTTAAACAAATTAGACGAGACATGGCAAAATGGAAGAGCTTTAATTTCTCTTGGCTAGGTAGAATAGCGGCGGTTAAAATGAACGCCATGCCACGAATACTATATTTATTCAGAACCCTCCCGATAAAAATAATAAAACCAGAACTAGAAACAATGCAAAAGGACATCTCAGCATTCATTAGGGGAGATAAGTCGAACAGGATAGCAAAATCCACCCTAACCAGGCATAAGTCACTCGGGGGCATTGGTGCACCAAATTTAATAGAATACTACAATGCAGCCAGACTAGCGCAAGATACACTACTCCTGAAAAGGTCAAGGGGAATAATATGGCCCAAGTTGGAAGCGAACATAGGGGGGTGGGAAGAGGCGGACCTAATTGTTTGGGACCCAGGGAGGGCTCAGAAAGATGGAAAGACATCTACACCTTACACTACAAACCTCACTGTAAAGATCTGGAAAACAGCGAGAACGAAATATAAACTACTACAGCAACACTCTATATCAATACCACTTAGATACCTAATATCAGAAGACCTTTGGACCCAAATTAAAAAATGGGAAAACAAAGGTTTATACAGAGTGGCAGACTACTTAACAGGACATAACATACTGACGTTTAACCAACTGCAGACAAAGATTGACCCCCTGAAGCTACATTGGTACTTATACCTACAGATACACTCTGCTCTACAATCATATTTAAAACACCCTAGAGAACAGACCACCACACCTATAGAAACCTTCTGTAAATCAGAAGAACGCAACAAACATACCATATCTCTACTATATGTGTCTATGCAGACCACCCACAACACCACCAAGACCACGACCATGCTGGCCTGGGAACAAGAACTACTTATTTGCAAAGACAAAAAGGTATGGGAATCAATGTTTCAAAATGCAGAAAGAGGGTTGATTAGTGTAGACCTTAAAGAAAATATCACCAAAACAATTCATAGATGGTACTTAACTCCAACACGAACGGCTCATATGCACCCCCAAGGCAGCAGATTATGTTATAGAGGTTGTGGAGAAATAGGGACATACAGACACATGTAGTGGGACTGCAGAGATGTTAGGGGGATATGGAGCAGACTATCCACATTCCTCAGTCAGATGCTAGAAGAAAATATTAATCTAACGATCCAACAAGCTTTGTTACATGAACATCTCAGTAAATTCCACAAACATATCAATACATTTATTAAGATCTTATGCACAATCACGAGGATATGCATAGCTAAATATTGGAAATCTGGCACTCCAACCTGGACTGAGATATATAATAGAATCCAACACACATACACCATGTACGAGACAGCATCATATACATTAGATAACAGGGAAACAATCCAAGCAGTGTGGTACTATTGGATAAGCAAGGGGTCCACAACCTCACAAGATAACCGGAGATCAGAGATCTAAAGGACCATCAAACTATAGCCTTATCAAACACATTGATGCACATATACTATGGTCTGAGACACAAGACGACGTCACCCATCCCTATTCCCCCTCCCTTATAACCCCCTTTTTTTTTTCTTTTATTGCTTCCTTTTATTTTTTTTCTCTTCCTTTTTTTTTTTGTTCTTTGTCTTTCTTTTCACAATTGTTATACCGTAAGGTTTTAAATTCATACATAGGATTACTCTAAGATAATAAAGATTTAGCCAAAAGTATCCAGTTAGAGAAATACAGAGTTAAGAAACAAACTGTACCAAGGATTAGAAAGATATAACTCAAGGAAGAAATGCTAGACATAATCTATATACTAATAACCTCTTGTTAAACGGTTGACAATGCTTGATGAACCAAAGACAGTTCTAAGATAGAATCAATCATCAGTGAATATTGGTGTAAGGATGGGATAATTGTGTGACTATTTAACAACACAGTATGTCTAGGATTTATAACTCTTATATCACTGTACACTTGTAATGCAGTATTTCCCAAAATCAAAAGACAACAGAAGAAAAGATAATGTATGTTATGTTAATTCATTTTATGTATTCTTGTTCTTTGAAAAATATAAAACAATAAAAATTATTTAAACATAATGACATTCTTAATTGTGAGCTCTATTTAATTGCATGTTTTTGGTGTGCTCAGACTTGGTAACAGCATCTTTACAACTCATAAGTCTTATTCATTTTAACACTTTTTCTTGTCTCTTCATAACCCATTTTAATCATCAATTTTCTGTTTGTTTATGGATAAACCCCAATTGTCAAAAGTATTACAGCAGGACCAAAAGTGTCCAAACTCAACATGGGGATACAAATGAAGACTATATCTTATTGAATACGAACTTATCTTGCAAATATGATAAATATATCTGTATAACTGTATTCTATATTACTAATGTATTTTCTTTATTTCTGTAATGTCCTCAACAAAAATAATAAAAACATTTTTAATTTTTTTAAATTTCCCTAGCTTAAATTCAATTAAAACTTACCTGTCAGGGGGGGGGCGGAGCTAGCCAGCGCCCAAAATGGTCGCAGGTGTCTAGAGCTCCGAAGTAAGGTCGGCTCTATCGCAGCATAAGCCCTAAGAAAATGTGAGTGCGGGGCAGAAAATACTGGCACTCGATCCCTGACAACTCTTAGCGCTCCTACTGGCACTCGATCCCTGACAACTCTTAGCGCTCCCGGTGGTTGTCGGAGGGACCCGGGAGAACAGCGGACTCAGCCACAGCTCAGTGCGGCCTCCCGCGGCCTCTTTGGGGCCTAATCGGAGCTACGCATCAAGCCCACGCACATTCTTTGGGGGCCGCCGGAGGAGTACAACATATTAATTCACCCCTCACCACGTAGCAGAGGATCGCATTTATCAGCCGGTGAACGGGTGGAAGTGGATGCCCACACTTAGCAAAATAAGACCCGCTTGAGAAGCACCCCACATGGCAGCAGTATAATTAACCACATGGCCTAAGTACAGCCTACATATCACCATCTGTGAAACCCAATATCCTTGCTAAGATCGTGCCTCACTAAACAGCCCTCAACCTTATCAAGCATTTATCCCCACAGGGAAAGCATATCTCTCACAGAGGGAGCCTCATAATCAGACTTGTCTCTATTCACCAGGGGCATATTGTTTATAAATACAGCTGCCTCATCACACAGCAGCATCCTCACACAGGGGCAGAATTTTCTCTCTCAACATGTCAACCAAAAGGGCTCCCAGAGCTGATAAGACAAGTAAGAGCAGTTCCTCTGTAACCCCCACAGTACACAATTTTTTCAAAGCGGTGGAGTTAGTTACCACTGAGCAATCTGATGACCACATGAAAGTGCCATCTCCACCCCCTGACCTTGCACCTGAGGGGGTCCCAGAGACAATGATAACTAAAGCAGATCTGCAGACCCTCCCTTCAAAGGAGGACTTTAATAAATTCATAGGGCAAGTCAGTTCCATGATAAAAACTAGCCTATCTGAGGTCAGAATGGAGATAAGTGAAATTGGCTCCAGAATAGCCCAGATAGAAGAGGACGCGGAACACACAGATAGAATATTAGACGACCAGATCCGCCACGTGACACAACACTCCGCTATCATAAGTCAACTGCAGGACCAGGTGGAAGACCTGGATAACAGGGGGCGGCGTCAGAACATCAGAATCAGGGGGGTCCCTGAGCTCATCAAGACCTCGGAACTCCTTCCATACTTACAAGTTCTATTCAATACCCTGATGGACAATGACGAAGCAGTGGAATACCCTTTAGACCGATACCACAGAGCTCTGAGACCCCCCCAAAAGATTCTGCTCCCCCACGGGACATTGTAATTAAATTTACAAGCTTTAGAGACAAACGGCTAGATTTGGAGTTTTGTCGGTAACGAGCCGAAAAACTAACGCCCGCGTTTTACTGGCCGCACCATAAAAATAACTCTGGTATCGAGAGTCCACATAAAGGCTGCGTTAGGCTCCAAAAAAGGAGCGTAGAGCATTTTTAACGCAGCTTCAACTCTCGATACCAGAGTTGCTTACGGACGCGGCCAGCCTCAAAAACGTGCTCGTGCACGATTCCCCCATAGGAAACAATGGGGCTGTTTGAGCTGAAAAAAAACCTAACACCTGCAAAAAAGCCGCATTCAGCTCCTAACGCAGCCCCATTGTTTGCTATGCGGTAACCCTTCCTACGTCTGCACTTAACACTCTAACATGTACCCCGAGTCTAAACACCCCTAACCTTACACTTATTAACCCCTAATCTGCCGCCCCCGCTATCGCTGACCCCTGCATATTATTATTAACCCCTAATCTGCCGCTCCGTAAACCGCCGCTACTTACATTATCCCTATGTACCCCTAATCTGCTGCCCTAACATCGCCGACCCCTATATTATATTTATTAACCCCTAATCTGCCCCGCACAACGTTGCCTCCACCTGCCTACACTTATTAACCCCTAATCTGCCGAGCGGACCTGAGCGCTACTATAATAAAGTTATTAACCCCTAATCCGCCTCACTAACCCTATCATAAATAGTATTAACCCCTAATCTGCCCTCCCTAACATAGCCGACACCTAACTTCAATTATTAACCCCTAATCTGCCGACCGGAGCTCACCGCTATTCTAATAAATGGATTAACCCCTAAAGCTAAGTCTAACCCTAATACTAACACCCCCCTAAGTTAAATATAATTTAAATCTAACGAAATAAATTAACTCTTATTAAATAAATTATTCCTATTTAAAGCTAAATACTTACCTGTAAAATAAATCCTAATATAGCTACAATATAAATTATATTTATATTATAGCTATTTTAGGATTTATATTTATTTTACAGGTAACTTTGTATTTATTTTAACCAGGTACGATAGCTATTAAATAGTTAAGAACTATTTAATAGCTAAAATAGTTAAAATAATTACAAATTTACCTGTAAAATAAATCCTAACCTAAGTTACAAATAAACCTAACACTAGACTATCAATAAATTAATTAAATAAACTACCTACAATTAACCTAACACTACACTATCAATAAATTAATTAAATACAATTGCTACAAATAAATACAATTAAATAAACTAGCTAAAGTACAAAAAAAAATAACTAAGTTACAAAAAATAAAAAAATATTTACAAACATAAGAAAAATATTACAACAGTTTTAAACTAATTACACCTACTCTAAGCCCCCTAATAAAATAACAAAGACCCCCCAAAATAAAAAAATGCCCTACCCTATTCTAAATTACTACAGTTCAAAGCTCTTTTACCTTACCAGCCCTGAACAGGGCCCTTTGCGGGGCATGCCCCAAAGAATTCAGCTCTTTTGCCTGTAAAAAAAAACCATACAATACCCCCCCCAACATTACAACCCACCACCCACATACCCCTAATCTAACCCAAACCCCCCTTAAATAAACCTAACACTAAGCCCCTGAAGATCTTCCTACCTTATCTTCACCCTGCCAGGTTCACCGATCCGTCCTGAAGAGCTCCTCCGATGTCCTGATCCAAGCCCAAGCGGGGGGGCTGAAGAGGTCCATGATCCGGCTGAAGTCTTCATCCAAGCGGGAGCTGAAGAGGTCCATGATCCGGATGAAGTCTTCATCCAAGCGGGAGCTGAAGAGGTCCATGATCCGGATGAAGTCTTCTATCAACGGCATCTTCAATCTTCTTTCTTCCGGATCCATCTTGCAGACCTCCGACGCGGAACATCCTCTTCTCCCGACGCCTACTAGCCGATTGACGGTTCCTTTAAGGGACGTCATCCAAGATGGCGTCCCTCGAATTCCGATTGGCTGATAGGATTCTATCAGCCAATCGGAATTAAGGTAGGAATATTCTGATTGGCTGATGGAATCAGCCAATCAGAATCAAGTTCAATCCGATTGGCTGATCCAATCAGCCAATCAGATTGAGCTTGCATTCTATTGGCTGTTCTCAGCAGTAGCATCTTGCCACATTAGGCCCGCAGCTTGGCGAGGCTTTCTCCCTCTTTTATCGTGTCCCTCATTGGACTTATGAAGGGAGGACATGAAAGAACTTTTACCGTTTGCTTTATCCTTTACGCTATGCGAATATGTAAAGTATTGTCTCTACTTATACACTTTAAGTTTGGTTGTTACAAAAAATGAATGCTTAAAAAATGTTAGGTTGTTCTGTTTTTTATAGCCATTGGGGGTGTAGAGTGCTAGAAAGAGAAATATATATTTGGTTTAGTCTCACGCAATAAGGGTACTGATGCAGTTAAATGTAAATGATGCCTTAATTATGTTATTATATCTAAGACAATGTAACTGGAACATTAGTCCCAAGAACTTAAGACTCTACTGCCGACCTGCTACCACAAGGTGTAGCAGTTACTTATTCCCCTCAACTTCTAGTTAGTTGCCAGAGGCATAGGATGCTTCTAGTTAGTGTTCAAGTTTTACAGTTTAAATTTGTTTATGTTTGTATTGTTTTCTCTAATTGTGTCTCTTACCATTGCAGACATGCTCTTCTCAACCCTTCCCTTTTGGACCTCCTACCCTATATCCCTCATCCCTGCCCCGGCCGGAGCCACAGATACCACACATCGGTTCACCGTCAGGTAACCCTTCCACTCACCACACTTCACCGGCACTTAGCTACCACACCTCTCCGACCACAATCACGCTCAATGCTCCACTCATTTAGCAGCATAGTATGGCTTCCTTAGGAACCCAGAGAACCTCCTGCGCGGGACAGCACCGCATTATATTTGTCTCTCAAAACACAAAGGGATTGAACTCCCCCACAAAGTGGTCTGTCGCGCTCTCTTGCTTTAAAAAATCCAGGGCGGATTTGGTTTTCGTGCAGGAAACACACTTTCCGAGGGACAACTCCCCCAGGTTCACAAATAGGGATTACCCTACTACATATTTAGCTTCACAAACAGATAAACGGGGGGGAGTGGGAATCCTGATCCATAGGTCGTTGCCGTTCCAGTTATCCACTATCGAGACGGACACCGGAGGTAGATGACTTATCCTTGTTGGCCTCCTATATAACCGACCAATTACTTTGGTCAATGTATATGCCCCAAACCTGAAACAGGCTCAATTTTTCAAAAAGGTAACAAATAAGATATTGCAAGTCCAGAAAGGATCATTAATTATAGCTGGTGACTGGAACTTTGCACTGGAACCGGAAGTGGATTGTTCCCAGTGCCGAGGCAGCATTCCCATCAAAACCCTCCAGGACATTAGATCATTCACTCATAAACTTGCCCTGATTGATATATGGAGGGTTAAGCACCCGAGCCCGCGGAACTATACTTTCTTCTCTAACCCCCACAAGCGCTACTCACGCATTGATTATATCTTCACAGATCAAAGCACCTATAGCTTAGTGAAAGATGCTGATATCGAGCCCACTAGTTGGTCGGATCACGCCGCAGTGTCGGCAACCTTAAATTGGTCGGATAAACCCCTAACCCCCTATACATGGATACTAGACGAATCTCTGTTAAAAACCCCAGCTTTTTCTAGGCATATAGCAGAACGGATAAAAGAATATTTCGCTCTCAACAACACATCAGATATTTCCCCACACACATTATGGGAAGCCCACAAATGCGTAATTAGGGGGGAAATAATCAAACATAAGGCAGGCCTGACTAAACGGTACCGTGAAACCTATAAGTTTATGATACAAAAGATCAGAGAGATAGAACAACGCCATAGGGCATCCCCGTCAGATAGGTCCATAACAGACGAGCTCAGAAGGGCGAGAAATGAAATAAATAGCCTAATATATAAAGAAGCCCAATCTAAAGCGTTGTACCTTAAGAAAATGTACCTAGCCAACTCCAATAAGATAGGGCCTTCCCTGGCGAGATCCCTTAGGGAGCAGAAGCTTAACTCATATGTACACAGCATAACTGACTCGGCCGGTCACCAAGCCCTAGGCAGCCACCAAATCGTAGAACAATTCAGAGCGTACTATAGCAAACTATATAACCTGCCGCAACCGCCACTAGCAGCGAATCCTATGGCGCGAGAACAATACATAGTTACAATACATAGTGAAGGCTGACCTCCTGGCCCTTTCAGCAGAACAATCGCAGAAATTAGAAGCTCCCATCACGACCTTAGAAGTACTCTTAGCAATAAAATCCCTTCCTCCACGCAAAAGCCCTGGCCCTGACGGGTTCACAAACTTATACTACAAAAACTATAGACAGCTCTTGGCCCCGCACTTAACATCCATGTTTACAGCAATAGACACAAAAAAATCGTGGCCCAAGTGTAATTTAGAAGCTCATGTCATAGTCCTGCCAAAGGCGGATAGGGACCCCCAAAAAGTAGAGAATTATAGGCCTATATCATTGCTCAATTCTGATATTAAGATTTATGCGAAAATTTTAGCAACACGCCTGAATTCAATCCTCCCTCAAATAATCCATGTAGACCAGACGGGGTTCATCCCGGTGAGGGAAGCGCGGGATAATACTATCAGGGTAATTCAACTAATAGAACATGCCAGCTGGTCGGAAACTCCTTCTATATTAATATCCACTGACGCGGAGAAGGCTTTCGACCGGCTGGACTGGAATTTTCTGCGATCATGCCTGTCCGCCTTTGGCTTAGGCAATTTAATGACTCATAGAATTCTTAGCTTATATACCCAACCTTCAGCGAAAATAAAGGCTAACGGTGTTCTATCTGATAGCTTTGGAATTAGTAATGGCACAAGGCAGGGTTGCCCTCTGTCCCCGCTCCTCTTTGCCATATCCATGGAGGTGCTGGCCTCACATATTCGGCGCAACCCCAAAATAACAGGTATAACATTGGGCCCCAACACCTATAAGCTAACTCTTTACGCGTATGATGTCCTCGTACTTTTGACGTCCCCAAACACCTCATTTACCGTTTGACCGTTTTAGTGCCCACACAAATTTCCTCATCAATGCGCAGAAGTCAGAAGTCCTAAATATTAACTTAAAAAAACAATCTTATGAAGCCCTACGCTCTTGTTGCCCATATAAGCTTAACCACGATAAACTTAAGTACTGTACTTAGGAATACAGCTCACGCCAACGTGCAACAAACTATTTAAGCACAATTACATTCCTCTCATGCATAAACTCAAAAGGGAACTTGACAACTGGCAACATAAACCAATCTCGTGGTGGGGCCGGATACAGGCTGTCAAGATGACAGCCCTCCCACAGATTCTCTATATATTACAAACTGTACCAATACACTTACCCCACACTTACATTAGTCAAATACAATCAATGTTAAACTCCTTTATCTGGGGAAATATTAAACCGCGCATTAGCAGGAAACTCATCACAGCCCCACTGGGAGAGGGAGGATTGGGAGTCCCGTCAATACTGTCATATCACCGGGCCGTGGTTATGCAGAGGGTAATTGAATGGCACAATACGACAAACACTAAAGCTTGGGCATCCATTGACTCTTTCCTCTTAAAGACACCAAGTATTGGCCCACTTAGCTGGATTAAAAATTCGGCCAGACCCCCTGTGGTGGGGCAATCCCTACTCTATGGCCACCTATTTAGAACATGGGATGGGATCCACTCCAAAATAAAAGGCATTTCGTCCCCCATTTCCCCAATGTCACCAATATCATATAATGCAGAGTTTGTGGGGGGCATATTGGCGGAGAAACCTAGCCTGGCGGGAGGAGAACACATAACACCATTTGTCAACCTGGTATCTAACAACAAACTAAAGACACGCACACAACTCGCAGAAACGGTGGGCGGAGGTTTCTCGGGATGGCTCAAATATGCTCAGCTCACACACCTACTGAATATCTCGTCCCATAGGGATAGCTTACTTAGAAACCCAACACAATATGAAAGGCTTTGTCTGACCGGTATTACACCCCGCAGCTCCTTATCAATGTCGAAAAAAATGCTTGACGCGGCACTTACACCGAAACTCCCTTCGTATAGATTGCACTGGCAGAGAGAACTAGGCATAGAGTTTTCCGAGGAGCAATGGCAGATTATCCAACACCACACAGCTAAGTCTTCTTCATTACCCAGGTCCCTAGAGCTTAACCACAAAGTCTTGTTCCGCTGGTACCTCACACCAGAAAGAATAAGGCAGATCTATCCGGGTGCGGGGGCGACCTGCTGGAGGGGATGTGGATCCGCTGGATCGATGTCCCATATCTGGTGGCAATGCGTCTCTATGTCCCCATTCTGGAGGAGCGTAGAGATGGCCCTTAGGGAATTACTGGGGGCATCATTTAATTTATCACCTTCCCTTGCCCTTTTAAACCTTAAACCGGAAAAAATATGCAAATATAAATGGAAATTAACACAAATCAGTTTAAATAGCGCCAGGGCTCTAGTGGCTCGGCACTGGAGATCTGCACGCATCCCTAAGATGCAGGAGTGGATCTCCCTCACCTCAGAACTCTTAGCGGCGGAGGAGTACTCCTATTATCGGAACGGCAACTTAACTTTAGTTTTATTGGGACAGTCTTTCCCAAACTCTCCAGTCACCGGAGGTCTCCGCTTTCTCAGATATGCCTTAATCTAATAGGGCGCTCCGGCCGGGCATCCCTTCCCCCCCCCTCCCCTCCCTCCCACCCTTTCCTTCCCCTCCCACCTATTTCTGCATAGCAGGTTAGGAATTAATCAGAGATGTAGATGTTGTTATTTGCATGCATGGTATAGACAGCTTATTGCAGTATGTTATGTATATGGGCACCGTAAAGAAAAGATTTCAGCTTTACAACACCCATTGATATCAGCCTTATCCGGGACTTTACATACATGAACAGAGACAAGGCTGGGGAGACTTTTCCACGATGTATTTCTCCAGGGGCCACCCGAATAAACCCCCAATCTCAAAAATGACCCTCACACACGTGTGATCCATTGTGAGTGTGGCCATCCTTTGAGCTATTACGCTCCTCTTGGAATGTAACAATACATTGTAGTCTCTGAGCTTTACAAGGATTAACATGCTGTAACGATATTGATTTTCAATAAAGTTTCTTTTTAAAAAAAAAACGAAAAAAAAAAAACCTTACCTGTCAAATTAAAAAAAAATTAATTAATTAACAGTTAACTAACAATTAAACTATTATAATTATTAAACTAAAATTAAACTAACTTTTAAAAAAATCCTAACACTACTCTAAAAATTACAAAAAGTATCTAATTTCAAAAAATAAAAACTAACTAAATTACAAAAACCAACACTAAATTACAAAAATCTATGCCATCTTGAATTGCGTCCCTTGCATTGAAGATTCAGTGTACGGAGGAGACCGTATGAAGAGGATGCTCCACACCGGATGTCTTCAGGATGGACCCGCTCTGCGCCTCTGGGATCAAGATAGAAGCTGCCGCCTGGATGAAGATTGAAGAGGCCGCATGGATGAAGATTTCTTATTTTTTAGTTTAGGGTCTGGGCAGTAAAAGAGCTAAATGCCCTTTTAAGGGCAATGCCCATACAAATGCCCTTTTCAGGGCAATGGGTAGCTTAGGTTTTTTAGATATTTTTTTTTATTTTGTGGGTTTGGGAGGGGTGGGGGTTTGTAATGTTAGTGGGTCTTTGTAATTTTATTTTAAAAAAAGAGCTGATATCTTTAGGGCAATGCCCTACAAAAGGCCCTTTTAAGGGCCATTGGTATTTTATTCTAGATTAGGTTTTTTATTTTTGGGTGTTTTTTTATGGATATTAGAATAGGAATATTTTTTTTATTTTTGATAATTGGTTTATTTTGTTTAATGTATAGTGTTAGGGGGTGTTTGTATTTTTTCTTTAGTAAAAGAGCTGTTTATCTCAGGGCAATGCTTTACAAAGGTCCATTTTAAGGGTCCCCCAAAAGGGCCCCTGGTAGTTTGGGGGTGGGGATTTGTATAGTGTTAGGGGGAGTTTGTATTTTTTTGGAGTAAAAGAGCTGTTTATCTCAGGGCAATGCCTTACAAAAGGCCTTTTTAAGGGCCCCCAAAAGGCCCTTTTAAGGGCCCTTGGTAGTTTATTCTAGAGTAGGGTTTTCTATTTTGGGGTGGGTTTATTTTTTAAATAGAATAGGATTAATCTTTATTTTTTGGGATAGTTTTTTTTTTTTTTTGTAATGGTAGGTTTTTTATTTTTTGTAATGGTAGTTTTTTTTATTTTTTGTAATGGTAGTTTTTTTTTATTTTTTGTAATGTTAGGTTTTAGTGTATGGCAGGTTATGTTTCATTTCACAGGTAAGTTTATATTTATTTTAACTAGGTAGTTAGTAAATAGTTAATAACTATTTACTAACTAGTCTACCTAGTTAAAATAAATGCAAACTGGGGGCGGAGCTAGCCGCCAAAGAGGTCAGACGTGTTTCCCTGAGGCTCCCTCTTATAATTCTAAATTAGTCGCCTAATATTGAGATTTTTCAGCTCAAAAGAGGATCTTATTCATGTACAACCTTATGGACAAGTGTTCTCTATTGCACCCTCAGGGAAGGCACACTTAGGTGCTTCTTTGGAGCCGTTTCAGGGTTCTAACGCTCCAGCATGAAGAGGCCTGTTAGCGGGAAATGGCGCCCATATCTTTGAGGCTCTATCTAACGGTCCGTGTGAGCGGAGACAACAAGGGGAGAGCTTCCTTCCCTCCCTTTGTTTAAAGGAGCAAGGAATATTACTGAACTGAGTACCGTCGTGATGAACAGAGCCTCTGAACCCCTCTTCTCCCTAACGTCTGACAATTGAGCCGTATTTGCAGGTACACAACACTAGAACAGTTAAGTAGCGCAACCAAAGTCTGAATAGCTGCAGAGTACATCGCGCATGAGTCAGCTATGGGGGAACTACATATCATAGTGAGATCCTTTCTAAGGGACTTTGAGGCCAAAATGGACTATCAACTTGCGGATCTTACCTCGCTCTGTAGAGTACACAGCTACGGCACCTCCCCTATTGATCCGGCAACCATGCTCCTTACGGTCGACATGTCCTGCACCTCCTCAACAGATGACAACACGCCACTCTGGAATGAGCAGAACCAAGGATCCTTTAGCGCACCACTACGCGATGCAGCTGAACACGACCAGCAGCCTTGCCAACCTGCAACATCATATCTCACCCCAACTAAACCCTCTGCTGCTATCGGGAGTGATGCGGCCGGTCTCTCTGGCTTGGGCGGAGTGCCGATGTCCCTGGTCAGCTCTATTACACAGTGCTCTGGATTGATCCCCCCTACTGATGGAGTCAGAGGTCAGTTTACAAAGGAGCACGAGACCTATAGACAGGAGACACGTTGGATACATTTACGGCTGTACAGGGAACACTGGCTACTTGACCGGTGGCGACTACCACATCCTTGGACATTGATACTGAGACCTGCTCGACAGCAACTAGTTGCTCCACTGAAAGCACAGCTGATTACAGACAGACCCACACCTTTGGAAGTCACTCTTATGACTAGCTGGATGATAGCAGAGGGGGCTCTACTTTACTTATCACTACCTCACAGATTAGGTATAGGCTAACCACTTGCCTCAACTGGGGGACAAGCTGAAAGTATAGGGTATTGATCAGCAGTCTCTTTTCCCCCGAAGCCCATGTGGAACATAGTTCTAGTTACTGCTGCCCTCAGAGTAAAATTAATCTTTTGTTCTGTTTGGAATACGCCATGATTCTATCATTCAGAACTCTAACTGGACACAGACACTTGTGGAAGCTGTTATATAGTCAAACATATTCCTATAGAAGTTAAGTTATTATGTTGTTAATCTGAGTGGCCCAGGTATGCTGGTCATGACCCCAGGTGACTGTTTGTTGATGGAGGTACTGTGACTGCTAGCTCTCATAAGCACTGTTTCTAATTTAGCTCTAATGTCAGATGTGTTATTCTATCTCTGTATGTTATATGCCTTCAATGTCCAGTAGAATAGTTACATCATATATTATAGTCCTATGATAGTAGACTACAATGTTTCACATTTTATTGTGCAGCATATTGCGCTGTACTATTTCACTAATGTACTAGGGGTCCCTGCTACATGATTATAGATCTGTGTATACTATAATGTATTTAAAACCTTCTTAACACTAGTCTATATAAAACACTATTAGCATTCTATTAGCATTTTGTGTTACTGGGTATGATAACAACTATATTCTGGGATATAGAGAGATAAAGGTGACCTTTATATTTTATTAACCCATTCTTAACAGTGTAAGATTGAACATCACACTGTCTTGCTATCACTTTCTATGGTTTTACAGGCGGTTGCATGCATGCTTATATCTATTTAGATCTTCATATTTTATTATATCAATGGTTCAAGTTCACCTAGAAGTTGCGAATTCATCTTATATAAGAGTTTCATGAAGCTCATCCGCTCTAGGTAACTACGCTGCTGCATGGCTATTATTGCAGGGCCCGTCTTAGATGAGTTTAGCTTGTCTGAGACTAGACCTCCATGTCCAGAATATTTCTAGATTACATAACTGCCTATTATAGAATCTCCTATACACATAACTATTATTATAGATAAGTATTGGGGAATTACACTCTGTCTCATGAGCCTAAATACCACTCCTATGTTACACTTTGCTAATTTAGCTTTCGCCTAGTCTTATTAATTTCAGGAGCATGCTTTTTATTATGGGATGGTTCTCTGCATCTTAGTTGAAAGTTGTAGTTTAAATTTGTGCAAGTACATTGAGATACATAGCTATGTCTCCCTGATTACACTCATTCTCCTGATGGTCTACTGCTATTGACATGACACAGATCTATGGATGTTTTAACTGTGGCCCCTATATACCAAGTCCTTTACTTAACGATAGCCTACCTTTTGCTCTGTAGGTTCAGTGCATGTCCCATTTAGCTATTCATGTGTGTGCCCCTCTCAGAACTTATACCTGTTTAACTGCTCTTATTTGTATAAAAAAAAAAAAAAAAAAATTATTAAAAATTATTTTAAGTCTATAGTGAAAAAATTATATTGACTGAAATCTCTACCTAAGCTAAGTGTAAAACAGCAAGCTTCTCTAGACTTACATGCTACCATATTTTGTTCAGGTATAATACTCTGTTCAGCATGCCTATGTCATAGGGTTATCTCTGTGCGTATACGTTATGTCTTTATATTTCAAACTTCATTCACGGAAGTGTTTGGCTCTGTTTTACGACTTATCAAGTTGCTACATTGACTTCTGACAGTTAATTTTACTTCATATTAACACACTGGCGGACATATACAGCGCAGCCCTCTACTTAACTTAGGCTCCAAGGCTAGCTTGAGCAAGCTCCCTTTAAGGGCACATAAAAGACGTGGGTATGTGAACACTGATTCCGGGACTAGTGTGGACTTCAGCTGTAGAGGTAGTATAGCTCAGAGAGCACCCATATTTAGCCACACACTAGTAGCTCCTGATAGAGATGCTAATTATATCTTTAGAGGCAATTCCCCTCCCCCTAACCTTTCGCAGAAAATTACTACTATTGCAAACTCCCCAGGGAGTTTTTAAATTTGGGCCCAACCATAACTCTCCCCATGCTATATCCTTAAGGATCAATTATTCTTATCTCAGTTTTAAGATAATACATAGATAATGTTCAATGTTGTTAAATAATGTTAAATAATGTTAAGCAATGTTTAGTAGCATCTCACACTAGCAGTCTTGGTCATTAAGCGATTTTTAAGGCAGATGTCCATGACTCCTCATTGTGCGATATCTCTGTTACCTAAAATCTTTATATAGAGAAGAGCTCTTTATACCGAAATGAGAGAACATGGCACTACGAAAATTCAGAGACCCAATTGCTTATACTAAATTGATATCCTAACTGGCTCCGCCCCCCCTACCTACCTCCCCCACCTCCCCCCTACTCTTTATCGAGCGGCTCTTGCCCGCTGCATTCCTTCCCCCCCATAAAACCATAAAGCTAACTCCCCCCTGGCCCTAATAACGCCTGAATTGATATCTTAGTTAAATTTATTTCTTTACCCGGCACAGGGAGGACCATTTTTCCCTACGTTACTCTTATGATACCATATTATAAAACTGAAGTCTCTAAATTGATAGCCCAAATTGTATAATAATGTTGAAGATTTGTGGATACATAAGGCCTTTTCTACTTGGTTTCTTTTTTCTTTTACAATCCTTTTTTTTAATAATGCTGTGTGTACACTCATATGTAAATGTTTCGGGGCATACCCAATATGTTGTATCTATGCATGACTTCAATAAAAATTGATTAAAAAAAAAAAAAAATGCAAACTTACCTGTGAAATAAAAATAAAACCTAAGCTAGCTACACTGTAACTAGCTATATTGCAGCTAGCTTAGGTTTTATTTCACAGGTAAGTATTTCGTTTTAAATAGGTATTACTTAGTTAATAATTGTACATTTAAAGGGACAGTCTAGGCCAAAATAAACTTTCATGATTCAGATAGAGCATGTAATTTTAAACAATTTTCCAATTTACTTTTATCACCAATTTTGCTTTGTTCTCTTGGTATTCTTAGTTGAAAGCTTAATCTAGGAGGTTCATATGCTAATTTCTTAGACCTTGAAGGCCACCTCTTTTCAGAATGCATTTTAACAGTTTTTCACCACTAGAGGGTGTTAGGTCATGTATTTCATATAGATAACACTGTGCTCATGCACGTGAAGTTATCTGGGAGCAGGCACTGATTGGCTAAACTGCAAGTCTGTCAAAAGAACTGAAATAAAGGGGCAGTTTGCAGAGGCTTAGATACAAGATAATCACAGAGGTTAAAAGTATATTAATATAACTGTGTTGGTTATGCAAAACTGGGGAATGGGTAATAAAGGGATTATCTATCTTTTAACACAATTCTGGTGTAGACTGTCCCTTTAATTTAGATCTAATTTGGGGAACTTCCGGGCTGCGGCCATGATAGGTCGCACAATACCATACTGCGCCAGCATTCTAACCACTTTTGACTAATATTATATCCCAGACGGCTGATTTGTCTGCTACATACCCAGATTCTGGATTCACTACAGTCCCTGCATCAGATGAGCCCAACACTACTGAGATAGAGACGACTGTGAGCACCCAGAGCAAACTTTAAGGTTGAAGCCTTTAATTTACCCCCAGCGAGGCACGTTTGGGCCTTGTCGTTACGCAACATATAGTGCTGAGTGCAAAGTACCAGGAGAGTACTGGCGCAAAATACCCTGAGGGGAATATACACTTCTACCTACCAGATGGAGTCTAATTATGCCAAATTACACAAACAACTTAAGTATCTCCTGAATGGACATTTCTTGCGTCTTGTGAGTACATTAGACGCAGCTTGGGGTAATGACAGCGGCCCAGAACAGCGCCTTAGCACCGATAGCACGGAGAACACTCTGTACGAGTCTGCTGATAGGAGTAAGGGATCGGTTACAGCATGGTGGACTGGTGTTCCCCCCACGAGCAATTGTCCCTCAAATGGAACAAGCGCAGCAACTAGTTCAGACCGCCAAGTGGAAACCGATGCAACAACCCTACCTATGCCTACCCTCTCTCCTCCTGTCCTGAGCTTTTGTCTATTATTATTTGAACGGTCAAAGGGATCAGCACACCACTATTCAGCCAGCTACTATGATTCTGCAGTCAGAAATGCCGATGCTGGGTAGTAAAAGGAGGTCACCCATTGCAATTACAACCCTGGCCACGCTTACATCCCACTTCAGACCCAGCCTCCTGGGGGACATCAGTTGGTGGTCAACTATATGGGGTCTTGTTTTTCAGGATTACATACACCTACCACATGGACTTCCATGCAATAGAACTGGTGTGGGCTAGATACCATCATTCGTATGGATGGGGATGGTGAGTAGTGAATTCGTAAAATTCCCTACATGGATAGATAACTCAGGTTCTACGGACTCTCATGAATATACATTGGACTTTATTTGAGAAACAATTTACAATTATTCAGTGTCCTGTGTTGTTAGATTGCCCTTTATTATGTTTTGCTGCACACAGTCTAAATAATACATCTCCGTATTCTCTATGACCCTGTTAGTTTAAAATTTTGATAAGGTAGTCATAGCAGCTAACTACTGATGCCTCTTGTACATACAGTTGCAGGTTGGTTACAATTAAGGAAGATGAATATTTATCCAATATGTACTTACAGAACAACCATACATTACTTTCTTACCAGCTGAGTTCTGTATGTTTTGACGCTCACAACCCCTATATTTTCAATGCTCCTGTTAGTGTGTTATTTAATATAGGAGGGAAAATAAAAAAAACGTAGTTATTCTTTACAAAAGTAGATCTCTGCCGATTACAGTAATAGAAGTTGAATGCTCAATACATATCTGCTGGTCGAATATTTCTCTTGCATTTTTGCTTTCTTGATGTATATGCACTAGATAATACCTATCTATATTTTTATTGTACCCACTAGATTGAGAATTGACAAAGCAGGCACAGTGGCACACTAATGACACCTATTATATTTGCAGCTAAAAATCGAGACTGACTCCTCACCTAATGTGTATTTGCAGGACAAATTTATATTTTTTCTCTCACTTAGCAATCATAGTCTTACCACAGTTATTTTTTATCTTAGCTCCTCCAGCTGCACACATGAGGGACTACTTTTTGTTCTCCATTATTATATCTTGGGCTCTTGCTGTCTGCGGCCGAGATGGCGAGATCCTATCAGTGGTGAGAAACGAGCTGGGGTATCACTTTTGGATGATATTTTTTACCAAGCAGCTTCAACTTACGTTCAAAATGAAATTTGTGTGCAGTTTAATTACTTCTTTACTTTGTCCTTAATAGCTATCCCTATCCATACACTAAGCCCCTACTGCACAACCTACAGAGGACTATCTAGCTAAGATAAAGTGCTGTATTGCCTTATTAGCCAGAGCATATCTTCTGAAAACCTATAGCTTGCAACACACAGGTGTATGCCCTTTCTGAACAATTGATTAACATCATGACCTATACGAACGGTTGAACTTACGAGCCTAGTCCTATATATTCTAAGACATATTTACTTCTTTCTAACTCCTTATTCTTTTTATTGTTAAAGCACTGGGATATCACTATTGGTATGAGTTATAATATGCCCTTAACTCTAGACTCCTATGGTAAACCAATTGTAACAGAAAGAAATTTACATTTTTCCCTAAATAACACATATACAGTACAATAGATCTGAGACTTGAGGTTTAGTTAGTGAGGTCCACAAGTGGCCTCCTACCATTGAGGTAACCTTCCGCTACTGTTGTTCATTACTTTTGACATGAGGTCCAAGAGTGGCCTCCTAGATGGATAAGAAGGTTTTCTGTTCACATGTTGCTGAACTGTTCTCTTTTTATCACTTTTTGCTTGCAGCAATGGTATATATTATTTGCTTTACATACTGTAGGTAGCGATTAGTGTTTATCACAGATGCAACTCTTATATATAACTCATACAATGTACTGTGTTACAAGCAATAGTTGAATTGTATTGTATTCTGCTGCATTCCCTTGTTTGTATGCCATACCATTAGCTCAATAAAAAAATATTAATTTAGATCTAATTTAATTGTTAAAGATAGGGGGGGTTAGGTTTAGGTTTAAAATTAGGTTTAGGGGTTAAATTTAGCTTGTTGCAATGTGGGGGCTCACAGTTTAGTGGTTAATAGGTTTATTTAGTTAATAATTGTAAATTTAATTAAGCTATATTTTTATTATGTTAAAGTTAGGAGGTGTTAGGGTTAGGTTTAGGGTTACATTAGGGTTAGGGTTACGTTAGGGTTAGGGTTACTTTAGGGTTAGGGTTAGGTTTAGGGGTTATTATAGTTTAATTTAGCTTGTTGCGGTGTGGGGGGCTGGCGGTTTAGGGGTTAATAAATGTAGTATAGTGGCGGCGATATCAGGAACGGCAGATTAGGGGTTAATAATTTTATTTAGGTAGCAGCGATATCGGGAGCAGCAGATTAGGGGTTAATAACTGTAGGCAGGAGTCAGTGATGTTGGGGGCAGCAGATTAGGGGTGTTTAGAGGTAGGGTTTATGTTAGGTTTAAACTATATTTTTATTTCCCCATAGACATCAATAGGGCTGCGTTACGGAACTTTTGTTTCCGCGATCGCAGGTGTTAATTTTTTTTATAGCTCTCCCCATGTCTATGGGGAAATCGTGCATGAGCACGTCTCAGCAGCGCTCTGATTGTGTGCAGTATGGAGCTCAACGCAACCATATTGCACGCAAAAGGCGTATGTTTGAAAACTTGTAATAGCAACTTTTGTTGCATTCGTTAATTTCTCTATAGCGCTCAAAACTCGTAATCTAGCTGTATGTGAGGTGGAATAGTGCAATACTAACATTTCTCAGAGTAACACAGGCCACAAGCCACATGTAGAGTTTTCATTAAATGTACACTATACCCATCCCAATACATTTAGCTCAATAAAGCAGGTTCTGTGCCTAGATCAAGCTAAAGTAAATTGTGTGACCATAGTGTCACTTAAATAACACATTATTTCATAATTGACATGTACACATAACTATTGAATGAAACACATCCCTTTATACTGATCATATTCAAATCCCTCATAGACCAACTCACAATGTGCACATGCATGTTATAGAGTTTGACATGTGAATCAGTATAGGCCCTAGCATGTATCAATGTGCATTGTATGCCCACACGGATATATATCTGACTGTACTAATCCCTCTCATCCTTTAACGCCTCCACAGAACCTCTTGTCACAAGGATACAAACAGCCATGCCACCACCACAACCACCACCACCAGTCTTCAGGCAACCGCACGAACAGTGTGCTCCCAGGCATGAGCATAGTTGGATGGTTTCAGTTGAGGACAAGGGAGTGATGCCACCGACATTGCCATTTGACCCCTGGCAACATTCCTGGCCAGAGGAATATCCTCCATTTGGTTTTGAGGGGGAGCCAAGACAAACACAAAGAGTCCATGTATTTACACCGCCCCAACAACACAATCACAGTCTCCTGTCATTCATGGATATTACCCATAGACTATGTCACAGGATGTGCCTATTGTAGAGGCTGAGTGGTCACACACTGGTCATCAGTGGGAATACCAATTATCTATGAGAGCTCCACCATCTTATTCACTGGGACGAGCTCCACCATCCTCTTCCCGGTGATGAGCTCCACCATCTGCAGATGGAAATACAGCAGAAACTACAGCTGCCCCTCAAGCAGCAGAAGCTACAGCTGCACCTGCCCCTCAAGCAGCAGAAGCTACAGCTGGACCTGCCACTCAAGCAGCAGAAGCTACAGCTGCACCTGCCCCTCAAGCAGCAGAAGATACAGCTGCACCTGCTCCTCAAGCACCAGAAGTCACAGCTGCACCTGTCCCTCAAGCACCAGAAGATACAGCTACACCTACACCTCAAGAACCAGAAGAACATGCACCAGCATCACCTCTTCTCCAACATCATGGCAATCAAACAACTGCCATCCCTGTTGGTCAACAGTCTGTGGATGCATTGTATTCTCCCCTGGGTGAGGAATACATTGTCATGGTATCTGTGAGTAACATTAAATAAACTACAGATGTATCATAAAATCTAATATTTCATTTTTAGCTAAAACCTAAATTGATGTGAATTGGTCTCATAACAGACCAGCCCCAACCCCCCTTCTTCTTGGTTACATAGGATGCATTGCAGGCTTTTGTTCCAAATTCATCAAAATATTTATTTTTCATAGTTATCTTAGAAAGAACAAAAGGTTTAGACCTTTGTATAAGATAAGGCCAGTGGGCCACTTCAAAGTAAATATTAGCATTTTGGAACCCTCAGATGTGTAGGCCCATATATGGAGTTTCCTGCCCAAAATGGATAATAGATTTACAGACCCCCTCACTGCTCAATACAGAGAGAGCCTAAATGTGCTAGCTGAGCAGAAACACATATTATATTGTAACTGAAATTCATTTTAAAATACAAACTTGTATAACTTTCAATACTGTATAAAAATGTATACATATCTATATATGGATCTGGGAAATGCAATTCAGATTTGTAATAGATGAAATAACAATTGTAATAATCCCATTTTGAAATATATAATATTTTAGTTTTTCTGTCTTCCAGACGTCTAAGGGACAAAATGGGGCTAATGGATGCTGGTGCAGGATTGCCTGCATGGGGTGACCTAGGTCATATCATATGGTTCTGCACTAGATATTTATGTAACTTTGGATATATCTCTCAGGATATTATAAGTAGAATTATAGGAAGTCTATATAAATGTTTTCTATTTTTAACATAGAATTAATACTATACTAGTGTTTGGTCTCAAATTGTACATTTTCAATTGTAGTAAATGGGATATATATGCTGACCAGAAAAGTTTATTAATACAAGAAATTAAAGTATATTTAATGAACAATCTGAGATGAGATATTTGGACTATTAGCAATGTTGATGGTGAGACTGTATTCGTGGTTGTCTGCTGCCCCCTAGGGGATTAAAAATGGTATGACAGCCAAATGGATTGACTACTAGAACACATGCAAATCCAAATGAACCAATGAGAGGGACAAGCTCCGAGGGCCAATGGAAAGACATCTCCGTTAAGGGCCTATCAAAAGTTATCACCAATGATTAAAATAAAAAAAGGATGGGGTATATCACATCATATAACCTCATGCAAGGAGAGAGAAAAAAAGTATTTTGTCTGCTAAATTTTGACTGACTTTTTAATATTTTAAACAAAGGTATTCTAAGACTATAGTCAGATTGCAGTTATATAGATATATTTTAGTATTTACCTTATTGTAGATAAATAAGAATTTATTTCAGCTCAGATAAATTGACTGTTTGCATTAATAATATATATATAACTTCTGGTGTTTTAATTAGAGTTATATAGAATCATTTGTGGGCTAAGTAGCTTAATTATACTTGTCTGGAAGTTAACAATCCATACCTTGGTATCTCATTGTGGTGTTTTAATGCAACTCTGATTTGGGAGATTATTGTGAATAAGGTAATTTGTAAAGGTATATTTTTATGATCTTTGTATAGAATATTGTAACAGTTTAAGATTGTATAGTTTGATTCATAATCTGGTTTCTATAAATATATTTCAATGTGTCTATAACTTTAACTTATCGTAAAGAATTTAGGAATAAATATTGATTTTAATTGTTTCATATATGCATTTTATTTGGGGGTTAATTTAAAGAATAATTATTAAATAAATTGTATTATAACCCTAGTATACACTGACATATTATCTGGAGGCACCGCAGTAGACAATTTTAAATTTATCACATTGATATATATATATATTTTGTAGTAAATAGAAATTATCTCGAAAAATAATAAGAAAATTGTTATAAATTTTTTAAAATTTTAAGATTTTTTTTTTTTCTCATTGGTAAAAATTGTATTAGCGTTTTAATTTAACCAAATACTAAGCCAATATAATATTGTCTGTTACTAGGAGTGAATCAATTGACTCTATACATAGTGTTGAAATATGTGACTCAAAATTACCCCTCACTCAGGGCGATGTTCTTAAGATGGACATTATAGGCCACATTAAAAAGAGGTGTAAGATTGCAGGTGATTTAAATGATTATTTGGATATGCTTGCAATTAAGGCTAAAAATATTGCTATTGATGATGGAAAGTGGAATGAAAAAAGTGAATTGTTCCAAGAATTATTCAAAGTTAATAAATGCAAAAATTCTAACAATCGAGATGAGTTAATAATAAAATCTTGGCCCCTTGTAATATGCATTATTGACAAAATGTCCCTCCTCTTTATAGAAAAGGAATTGCAAATACAGAATTTATATATAGCCAAAAATAAAATTGATGAGTTTGCCCAAAACATGGCCACCTTACAAAAACATAACCAAAGTTTAGTAGCTCAGATAGAAGATTTGCATGAGGAACTCGCACAAAACCAAAGATCGTTAAGTGGTTTAAAAAGGCTGTATCATCATAATGAAAACCCCTCTATTATCAATGAGGATAATGCAGATAATTCCAGACTAGGTCATTGTACATAACATGACCCCACAGGATATAACCTTATCCAAGGGAACTACCATAGGATATGCGCTGGAATCATGTTATTACACTTTTGGATTCCAGAAAAATGTAATTGGGCTAATACCTGAAGGATACTTAACTGAAGAACAATTAATAGAACAATCCTTTGCATCTATTCCAGGGGGACTATTCACAATTCAGTCTATTTATCCCTTCAGCTCAGAGGAAGGCATCTGTAAAATTGAAGAAGCCTCTCTAGTATTTGATCAGCCGAGCAAAGATCAAGAAACCCCCAATACGCAGGGTCATGGGGGCAATGTAAATTATAATCAAGGGGACCTCACCTCTAGGTTGGAAGAAGCCAATGAAATAGGACAGCCTGAAATATTTCCAGGATTTCAGCAAATAGTCGAAGAGCAAATATCTTTAGCTAATGGCTGTTCCAGTGATGATGAACGCCGACATCTGCGAGAACTCCTGATGGAGTACAAGGATATTTTTGCTAGGGATTCTTATGTCTGTGGGACTACAGACTTGCACATTGCAAGAATTCAAACAGATCCCAATGCACCGCCTGTCTTTGTTAAACAATACAGACTTCCGTTAGCCTCATATGATTCTCTTGCATAAATCATAAGGAACTTGGAAGAAAGAGGTATTATCAGACAGGTGCATAGCTCTTATAACAATCCTATTCTAGGTGTACATGAAGAGGACCAGTATAAGCTTGCATTCTCGTTCAAAAAGGTCCAGTATGCATTCCAAAGACTCTCATTTGGATACATAAATTCAGGATATGAATTTGCTCTATTCATGCACAAGGTTATGCCTGATGCACTTGAAAGGGGGACCTTATCTTATGTTGATGATGTTTTAATCAAAAGCACAGACTTTGAAAAACACATCACAGAGCTTAAACATATCCTCAGCCAACTTAAAAGGGCAGGTGTCAAATTATCCCTACAAATTGGATACATAAATTCAGGACATGAATTTGCTGTATTCATGCATAAGGCTATTCCTGATGCACTTGAAAGGGGGACCTTATCTTATGTTGATGATGTTTTAATCAAAAGCACAGACTTTGAAAAACACATCACAGAGCTTAAACATCCTCAGCCAACTTAAAAGGGCAGGTGTCAAATTATCCCTACAAAAAAAAGCTCAATGGTGCCGCTCTCGTGTATACTTCTTGGGACATGAAGTTACTTCTGAAGGGTTAAATACTCAGAAGAAAAAGGTGGAAGCTATAATAAATTCTAAAAACCCAACTAACTTAAAGGAATTGAGATCATTCCTGGGTATGACGCATTATTCTCGCAAATTTATTGATAATTATGCAGAATTAGCTAAACCACTGCTACTTCTTCTAAAGAAGGATGTGAAATGGCACTGGAGTTAGACTCAAGAGACAGCCATCAGAGAGCTGAAGAGAAAACTCACTCAAGCACCTTGCTTAGCGTACCCTGAAGGTAATAAACCTTTCTACTTAGAAACAGGTTACACAGATATAAGCATGAGTGCTGTTTTATACCAAAAGCATGATAATTTAAGCAAAGTCATTGCTTATGCGAGTAAAACTTTATCCCCAGTAGAAATAAAATGTAGTGATTGCGAAAAAAGCGCTCTTATCTACTGTATGAGCTCTACAAAACTTTTGCAGCTATATACAGGGCGAGAAAATTATTGTAGATACAGCCCACCAGCCTTTGCTATATCTGCAAAGTGAGAGAATAAGAGATGGGAATTTGTCTAATAACCGCATAACAGCTTGGACTCTTTCCTTACAAGGCTGGCCTTTAGAAATTTGCTATAAGCAAAATAAAAAGAATCCAGTCGCACAGGGGTTTGCTGAGCTCCACGACTGTACTGATAAGGATCATGGGGAAGAGTTATTAGAAGATGATTTTCTGGAGGAACAATTGCTTTCCACATATAAAATGTATAATGAGGACCAGTACCAAACATTACCTTGGGTATATGTTGATGGTTGTTCTTACCATGCCACTATTAGTAATGAGCACAGATTAATCGCTGGCATTGGTATAACTTGGGCAAATGGATTCCCAGAGATTTCTGTAGGTTTCAACATTGGATCAAGATCCAGTTAAATTGGAGAACTAACTGCTGTTCTAAAAACCATTGAGATGGCTATTGAACACGGTATGCATGAATTTGTGATCATTACTGACTAAATTACGTGCGTGACAGTTTTGTTTAATACCTGAAAACTTGGAAAAGAAATGGCATGCAGAAAACTAACAACAAACCAGTCAAACATGGCAAGTTGTTCTGCGAGATTGATAATCTGGTGGTATCCAATGATTTAACCATACACTGGAAAAAGACCAAGGGTCATTCCAGGATTCTAGGTCCTGATAAGGAAGGCTTGTGGATTCATTAGCCAAACAAGGAGCGATGACTGGAGAATTCCTTAATATCGACCACTTAATGGGTGCAATTCAGGTAGAAGCCATTACCAGAAACCAGGCTAAACAACAGAGTGAGCCTAACTTGGTACAATGGAGTCAGGATTCTCCTAGTGAGGACCTGATCATTAGTCAAAAAGAAGACCCCATTGTAGGCATCTTCTATAAACACATAGAAGATCCTGAAAGCAACCCCATCTCAAAAGAGGACGGTATTGGCAAGGAAGATCTTAGGATTTTAATGAAATCCAAATCACAATTCAAATTATAGGTTGGCTTGTTAACCCCTTAATGACCACAATGTACCCTGTATGTCACTGGCCGTTAAGGTTTTTTTCCAGACATAATAGCACAAGTCTAGCATGAGCACGTTATTAATGCCCTCCCTCCAGCAGGCTTTGTGGAATAGAGCAGTCTCAACGCTGGTGGCAAGACCGTGCTATAAAACAATCAAGTCCTAAAAAATGGCCAGCGACATACAGGGTACGTCGCTGGTCCTTAAGGGGTTAATTAGAACATCCAAAACTGGCATCCAGCAATGGGTGGTACCTACAAAGTTCAGAGGTCTAATGCTTCAACATGCCCATGATGCTCCCACATCTGGCCATCGTGGTGCCAAATTAACTTATGAAATATTACGTGACTATGCCTTTTGGCCGCACATGTTGAAGGATGTCCAAACCTATTGTCAAGGTTGTTTAATATTTCCACAGTTCCAGCCCACTGCACCCACGCATAGAGCACCATTGCAGAAAAGGGGGATGGTAATGCCATGGTCAGATATACAAATTGATATTATTGTTCCAGTAACTAGGTCATCTAGAGGTAACAAATACATGCTAACAGTGACATGTATGTTTACTAAATGGGTAAAGTGCATCAGTGCACCTAACAATAGTGCTGAAACATGCGCAGCATTGTTCATCAACCACTTGTTTTCCAGATTTGGTTTACCCCAGAGAATCAAATCCGATCAGGGAACAAATTTCACTAGCGAAGTGATGACCAAAATGTGGAAAATACTAGGGGTCAAAAGAAAGCTCCATATTGCTTATAGAGCTGCCTCAAGTGGTGGTGTAGAGCGTTACAACCAATCCATTGTGAAAATCCTCAAAAAGTTTGTAAATGAAACAGGTAAAGACTGGGATGTAAAATTACCTCTAGTCCTAATGGCATTAAGAGCAACTCCAAGTAGTGCTACCAAGATGTCATATCTACTGTACCGTACATCAGACCAAAACTTGATAAACGCTGCCAATACGCATCAATATGTGGAGAACCTAAGGAAGCACTTGTAATATGCCTTTGTATTTGCTCAAAGGATCTTAGAGAAAGCTGCAACTGCCACTAAAACCTATTATGATCTTAAAATGTCCAAAAAGGAATATGAAATAAATGATAAAGTTTATCTTTATAATTTTGGAAGAGATCAGGTTAAGGAGAATAAATTCCTTCCATCATGGAAGGGTCCTTTTGTCATTACTGACAAAATATCTCCAGTCGCCTATAAACTTAGGATCCCTAAAAACGATACTTTTACGGATATATGGGTCCATATTAATCAGTTGCCAGCATGCCATCCTAGATCCCAACTACAAGTCATAGAGGGAGAATGAAATATCATATCCCCAAATACATTAAACATATTGTAGTTTAAATATGCCTAGCTAATGAGCATAAGGGCTCAAAAATAATGGACTCTCTTTATAGAAGGCTGTCTATGATGCATACTGTCAATACACTCACCAAGTACTACTGACTTTAAAACAATTCAAATACATGTGTCCTACATTTATTTAAAATTGGAAGGGGGAATTATGTCCGGGTATCTGTGAGTAACATTAAATAAACTACAGATGTATCATAAAATCTAATGTTTCATTTTTAGCTAAAACTTAATTTGATGTGAATTGGTCTCATAACAGACCAGCCCAACCCCCCTTCTTCTTGGTTACATAGGATGCATTGCAGGCCTTTGTTCCAAATTAATCAAAATATTTTTTTTCATAGTTATCTTAGAAAGAACAAAAGGTTTAGACCTTTGTATAAGATAAGGCCAGTTGGCAACTTCAAAGTAAATATTAGCATTTTGGAACCCTCAGATGTGTAGGCCCATATATGGAGTTTCCTGCCCAAAATGGATAATAGATTTACAGACCCCCTCACTGCTCAATACAGAGAGAGCATAAATGTCTGTAAAAACCCCTTTGGTGTAAGATATGCATCACTAAAGCCAGGAATACAGTAATTAGCACAGACCTGTTAATTGCCCCAAAACTCAGATACACATCTGTGCTAGCTGAGCAGAAACACATATTATATTGTAACTGAAATTCATTTTAAAATACAAACTTGTATAACTTTCAATACTGTATAAAAATGTATAACTATCTATATATGGATCTGGGAAATGCAATTCAGATTTGTAATAGATGAAATAACAATTGTAATAATCCCATTTTGAAATATATAACAATTTTGTTTTTCTGTCTTCCAGACGTCTAAGGGACAAAATGGGGCTAATGGATGCCTGCATGGGGTGACCTAGGTCATATCATATGGTTCTGCACTAGATATTTATGTAACTTTAGATACATCTCTCAGGATATTCTAAGTAGAATGTATAGGAAGTCTATATAAATGTTTTCAATTTTTAACATAGAATTAATACTATACTAGTGTTTGGTCTCAAATTGTACATTTTCAATTGTAGTAAATGGGATATATATGCTGACCAGAGAGGTTTATTAATACAAGAAATTAAAGTATATTTAATGAACAATCTGAGATGAGATATTTGGACTGTTAGCAATATTGATGTTCGTGGTTATCTGCTGCCCCCTAGGGGATTAAAAATGGTATGACAGCCAAATGGATTGACTACTAGAACACATGCAAATCCAAATGAACCAATGAGAGGGACAAGCTCCGAGGGCCAATGGAAATACAGCTCCATTAAAGGCCTATCAAAATTTATCACCAATGATTAGACTAAGAAAAGGGTGGGATATATCACATGATAAAACCTCATGCATGGAGAGAGAAACAAAAAAGTATTTTGTCTGCTAAATTTTGACTGCTATTTTTGGGACACAGTCACTATAAGCAAAACCTGGGACTAACTTCTTGATCCATATTGCAATACCTTTCTTCATTTGAGGTGACCTGAATCTACTTGGAAAAGCTGGAACGTTTCATTTGGTTCATGTGGTGATGTATGACTGTTCTAAGGTATTCTAAGACTATAGTCAGATTGCAGCTATGTAGATATATTTTAGGATTTACCTTAATGTAGATAAATAAGAATTTATTTCAGCTCAGATAAATTGGCTGTTTGCATTAATAATATATATAACTTCTGGTGTTTTAAATAGAGTTATATAGAATCATTTGTGGGCTAAGTAGCTTAATTATAGTTGTCTGGAAGTTAACAATCCATACCTTGGTATCTCATTGTGGTATTTTAATGCAACTCTGATTTGGGAGATTTTTGTGAATAAGGTAATTTGTAAAGGTATATTTTTATGATCTTTGTATAGAATATTGTAACAGTTTAAGCTTGTATAGTTTGATTCATAATCTGGTTTCTATAAATATATTTCAATGTGTCTATAACTTTAACTTATCGTAAAGAATTTAGGAATAAATATTGATTTTAATTGTTTCATATATGCATTTTAATTGGGGGTTAAAACCTGGTATACTATTATTTCATTCATTACCCAGAGTAGAGGACGCTGCCACGCAACTGCTCCTAACGACCTTTTTGAACAGCGCCAAAGCTCTTATCCCACAGAGGTGGAAGTCGACTTTGACACCCACACTGGACCACTGGAAAGCACAGGTGACGCTTACTCTTAACCTAGATAGACTACACTACTGGGAGTCAGGCAGAGCTGTGACACACAAGTTAATGTCGATTAGGTGGAGGGAGGCCACAGGTACTGCTGCTGGTCATAGTGTCCAGATATAAATGTTTTCGGGCACAATACTGTAATATCGTGCTGGCCGCGTCCCTCTTCTTCCTTCTCTCTTCTTCTTCCCCCCTCCTCCTTGTTCTTCTTTCTCTCCCCTCTTCCCCGTCTTCCCCCTCTCCTAATCTCTTGATACTCATTGGATCAATGCTCTATAATATATGGCCCTGGGGACTATTGAACATTACTATTCCAAATCTGAAAATATGGGCCTTTACCCTATTACTATACCCCTGATTTTTATTGTTATTACATTCTCCTAAAAATGTTCGGATCCTATTCTGTTCTAGACAATACTGTTAAGAAATAGTGGAAAAAAAGAGAAAATAACAGAGCGTACTGATGGACTTATTGGCAAATACTTTATATATGTCTTGGGCATTGTATACTAGACATGTTCTGAAATTGTAACTTCTTGAATGTCCTAATTTTGTTGTGCCTTCTTTTTGTTTTTTCATTCATATTTCAATAAAGCTCTTTAAAAAAAAAAGAATAATTATTAAATAAATTGTATTATAACCCTAGTATATACTGACAACATTACACTCCAGAGGAGGCTCATTAGAAGCACTGAGAGCTTACAAAGAGGCCAAGAGAGGTTCTTCAGAGACCAAGAGAGGTTACAAAGACGTAGCATAGAGCTGCAGAGGGACATCGCAGCATCGTTAAGTGAAAGTGTTCAAAACCAGTCACAGATAATGCAAATTCTGTCTGATATGCAGATGCAGATGGACAATAGATGGAGAGAAAAAAAATCAACTTTTGGGTGTGTTGTTTGAGTACTTTCCACACCAGCAGGACACTGCCTTCAGCCTATCATCTGTCCAGCACACCAGCAGAAACACCAGCATCTGCTAGAACAAGGAGAACAAGGCAATCCACTACAGGCACCTCAGCTCCCTCATCCAACAAGCCAAAACAAAATAATAATATTATTATAGTTCACCATAAACCTTGTCCTCTGTTATTTACCATGCAATTGTCAAACACATCCATGTGAGGTGTGTTTTATTACCCTAATATTGTTAAAACATATAATATGACCTGTGTTAAAATGGCAATAAAAAACAGGTAATATTATCATGTTTATGACATATTCTTGTGCTACAACTCACATCCACATAGTTGTGTATGAAGGGTACATATATTTACTTATAAGATGTAAATCAATGTATATCACATCCAATATAAATTGACACATGGGTATATATAATACTGATGTTACTGATAGAGTGTGCATTGTCAGGTGTTTTAAGGCTGCAGGTGAGAGGTTGTGCTGTTTGTGATTGGTTTGACACAATTGCTGAGGAGGAATATTGATTTTAATAATTAAGTGGGCAGCAAGGTTTAAAGAGACAGTTTACTCAAAAATGTTCTTCCCTTTAATTTGTTCCCAATGATCCACTTTATCTGCTGTAGTGTATTAAATTGTTTACAAGTATTTTCTTTACCCTTATGATTGCATTTGAAATATTTTATTTAGCCTGTGGTATCCCCACCCATATTTTGCCCTAAAGGCCAAGCTGTGTTAACACAGCCAGTAGAATAAATTACACTCTCAGTGGGTTCTAGAAGAGATAAGGTAATAAAATGATAATGTTCCATTGTTCTCTCCAAGTATTGGTGATTGGTTTATGAACAGATAAAATAAAGAAGCAAGTATATGTACACAATGTGATAAAGTAATGAGATCTGATTATACCTACAAGCTCAACCTATTTTATTAGGTTGTGACTTAAAAACACAAAATCAGCTATTTCAAATACACAAATAAACCTTAAAAATAAAATCTCATACATGTTATACTCTGCAGCTAGTAAAAGAAGTAATTGGAAAGAGAAAAACTATTTTATAGTATACTATAAAATTGAGATGCTGCTTAAATTGATGTGTTTGTTAAGGCTTCCATGGAGTTACATTGCTTTTTTAGTCAGTGCTTTTTTAGTCAGGGTTGCTACACCTGCCTATGTGTGGCGAGATGAAAATGGAGTAGATTTTCTCTATTCTGCGCAAATAAGTCCTTGTGTTGAATATTGGATACCGAATGGCGACGCCAGTTCTATGTTAGTTTATGGGAGTAAAAAATGCGGGCGATGGGTAATATATACGCGCGTAACTTGTATGCTATGCCATATTGTGATACTAAAACCGCGTAAAAAACGTTGTTGCAGGCTTTTGCGGGCGCCACCGCATATGTAATCTTGCCCTTTATCTCTAATTACTGTTTCTTCTTTGAAGTTTAAGGAGGAGTGGAGGAGTATTGTAACTCCACATTTCTTTTTGGACTTATAGCATGGTATTGTATAGGGTATGTTTTGTCCCGGTATTTTGGAGTGTATGACCTAGTGAAATGTGTTTCTGGTAGCATTACTACATGTGCTTTTAGTGCTTTATATTCAGAGATGACCTTTTTTTCTTTTGATGTCAGAGTTAAGCCCTCTGACATTATGTGAGATTATCTTGATAGACATGATGGGGTAGGAGGGAAGACATTTATGTAACAGTACCTTTTGCTTGGAAATGAAAACAGAAAATAGAAAGAGGAACATAAACCCTTCAAAGCCGCTTTACATTGAAGAGAGCCGAGATCCACAGAGTCTTGTTGGGAGATGTTGTAACCATGGAGGACCTTTACTTTTGATCGTTGTAGTATGAATATACCTTTAATGAGAACAAATACAAAATACCAACAAAAAGTACTTGCATAACAAATGATGTAACATTTTAGAATATGATCTGGAATGAGAAACATTTTTGAAAAACAAAAAACAAGCAAACAATCACAGGAATGTCTAATTCTGATGTATTTAGTTGTGAGGGGATCTGAGTCCAGAACTGAGTTACATGTATAGGAGATTGGAATTTGAGTCCAAAACTGAAGAACCAATAACTTTAACATTTATTTGCTTACCAAGAGATTTTGAGGATAAAAACATCCTTGGTCACAGAAGACCAGGTATTATTTAGTTCACTTACCGATACTTTTATTCAATCTTTTAGGAAAAAGCAACAAGAAAGAGGCGCCAATGGTGCAGATCAATGGAGATTTTAGTATACCAATCGTATGTGAACACTAGGTACTCACAATAAATGGAGGCACTCAGTTGTGCCAGTAGACACAGGCTGGGTTTTAACAGCAATCCAGCTGGCTGAACAAGGAAGCAGCTCTCTATCAGCATCCAATTGGAGGAAATCTAAAAAGTGTAAGCAAGGATAGAGGCGCCAATGGTGCAGGTAAATGGTGGTACAGATAGCAATAATAGCCCAATATACACAGAGTACTCACATTTGTTGAAGGCACTCACTTGTACCTATAGAGACGGGCTGGATTTTAACAGCAATCCAGCTGGCTGATCCAGGGTGTAATGGCTGGTTTGTGGGTGTCAGAGTGCAGATACTCTAAAGTAGCATAGCAAAAAAGTACCATACCTAACACTGAGAGTGGATTTATATAAAAATGGATTTATTTAAAACATATAAAAAGGTTTACCACTCATCACAGTGTTAAAAAAGTAATTGATACATAAGGAATACATGCGACGCGTTTCTCAGTTAAAACTGTTTCCTCAGGCATGTTTCTAAACAAATCTTTACTCCTTATATAGGGCTATGCTACTAAAGAACCACCCACAACCCACCCCCAACAATTGGCACAACACAGACCAATCAGTATCCCTCATTCGCAATGGATCCACCCCTGTGGTGATATAATCATATAAATACTTAGAAGGGGATGTAGTTACTTATAATATATATAGATGACCTTACTACTTCTTAGATTGTGTGTATGTGTATATAAATATAGTCGCAGATTTATTCAATCTTGTCCATCTTCTTCGTTTGGAGAATCTGAGTAGTTAGGATTAATTGGGGTAGATTTGCGTCTCTTCAAGTTTTTCCCACTGGTGTCCATTCCCTCTGAAAGGTTTTTCTTGGTGAGTTAGCTATTTTTAATGTGGTAGTTATTTCTGTTGGGATCTTGAGGCGGTCTAGAAGAATGCTGCCTTCATCCGTCGTAGTGCAGGTATAGGTGATGTTTTGATGGGTGAAGACCAATTTAAAGCGAAAGTTCCACCTATATTTGATATGAGCTTTGGTGAGTGCTGATGTTATTGGTTTAATTTCTCTTCTTTTTCGCAAGGTAATTGGAGCGAGGTCAGTATAGATTTGGATATTGTGGCCTTCATATTATATATAGTGTTTAGATCTGGCTGCTTTCAGGATTATGAAAATAATGAAGTTTGGTGATGATATCTCTTGTTGCAAGTTGCTGTGGTTTTGTTAGGGCTCTGTGTTCTCGGTCCATTAATAGCATGTAGGGTTCTATTTCTGGAACCAATTGGTGGAATAGATCCGTTATAGTTACTTGGAGGTTCTTGTAAGATTCAGGAAGATTTCTGATGCGTAGATTGGATCAACGTGATCTGTTCTCCAGATCTTCAATCTGGTCTTCTAGTTTAGTGATGTATGCAGAGTTGTCTTGTATGGAGTTTCGAAATTTGTGAATTTCTTCTACAATGTTGTCTAGCTTTTCTTCGATTTCTGCCGTACATCCTCCAATTTCTCTGATATCTTGTCTTAGCTCTGATATAGCTGTTTTTAATTCCTCCTGGTCCTGGAGTAAGAATTTTATTTAAATCAGGAGTTCCTTGTTTGGGGTTTCTGTGGTTCTTTGCTTAAACTCTTTAGGCGAACTCGCCGTGGGGCTGTCACTATTGGATGGAGGGCTTTTATCAAAGACCTTTTGCTTTAACTGTGACTTAGAAAGGCATTCCTTGACTGTTTGAGTTTTATTTTTCATCTTGAAAGATTACGCCTCTCACAGGCTGTTTATTTTTTATTTCTTTAGTTTTAAGAAGATGAAGTAAGGGAGCTTTATATGACTTTGAAAAACTCTCAGGATCAGGGGAAAACTGTAGGGTGAGTGCTTAAAATGTGTTGTTGGGGGCGGAGTCCGGAGCCCATGAGAGCAGTCGCATAATCTTGCTGCTCTAATCCTAATTATTCAATATACACATATATCTACCATTTTTAATAGAGTTTGATCCTGGAAAATTTGCTTAACACACCCTGGACTCTTATCTAACAGTTGGCGTAAACCATACCTATCCTCGGATGTTAATTTTTTAATTAGGATCGGAGCTTCCTTTTGAATCTATATGAGTGGCGGACATCTTTCCACCCTCGTGGCTGAGGATTTTTACAATTCTACCCGGACTACCAAGCTATACTGAGGACTTTTACCATCATCTAGACCCCCCGGTGGGTTCTCTCTGTAGACCTGTCGTTAAGGAGTAGTGTCACCTCATAACTCACTGCAATAAAAGCTTTGATCAATATCACCCATTAGAAGCATCTCATGGTGGGGATCTAATACCATATTTGTCAAATGGAGCCTGACGAGTTGATTATATACAGGCAGATTAAAGACCTTTTGGATGAGCACTTTCTGCGGCTGGGATGCGCATTAACGGCAGCTTGGGACAATTGCATCGACCCCAACCATCAGCCTCAAACTGACATTGTCAAAAGAAAAGATCTTGCGAGGGAGCTTGCTAATAAAGATGGGGTAATGTCGTCTCTGCCTACTCTAACTCTTACCGCTTCGTTTCCGGCTCCAACAGAGGCTCCGGTGAGATGCGATTTGGGAGAGGAGACTGCTCAACACACTATAGTGCAGACAAATGCTGCGATCTTCAAGCTTGTCAGGTCGGTACCAGGAGAGGTAGTGTGCGTACCCATTGCGGCTACAGCTCTGGCCCTATCTACATTCCGCCTCAGTCCTAACTTCTCAGGGGGCAGCAGCTGGAGTTCAAATATACGGGAACATGCTTTTCAGGACTATCCAGGACAGTACGTTGGACTAGCCTATTACAAAACAGGAGTGGGCTAAACACTAAGGTACAAGAGAGTAGGGTTACTGAGTGGTGATTCACGGAGGTCCCAGCATGAATAGCTGATATAGCCCTACGGACATGAATGGGTCGCTTCATAAGATATACTGCTCACTTGTATTTAGTACCGCATGATTTTATATTTTATATTTACTTCCCAGTTGCCGGTTGTCGTCTTATGTTTAGGTGTATACTGCCTCTATTTCCTTATGCTTTCTGTATTTACCAGCTATGGCTTGATTGGGGCTGTTAAAGTGAAATACTACACATGTTTTCCATGCAATCTAATGTTGGTTGGTTATGAAGTTATGCGCTCAATGTTTGTTTGATGCACACCCTACAGAACAAATTAATGCTTCTATACTACCCTTGTTGAGTGGCTTCTAGCTACACCTTCTGTATTCTGCAGAGATTTCATACAGTTGGTGGGGCAGAAAACTGATGTTATTTCTCTTCTAGGTACTTGCTAGTATTTATACCAGATACTGTACGTTTATTATATACACTTTCTACAGGACAAATATAGACACATATTCAAACTAGTCAGACCCTATTTATGTATGTTTACAGTATTTTGAAGATTGAGACTTGATAAAAAGGACTAAATAGCCATATAGGGATATCATGGGTAAAGGCAGCCAGTCATAGTAGCTGAAAGGAAGTATTTGCAGGCCAAATATTTTTCTTCTCTCCCATAGTGAAGCCATAACTTTGCCAATGTTACTTTTATCTAGATTCCCTTAGCTGTACTCAAGAGCAACTATCCCCTATCTCTCACTAGTATGACCTGGGTCTCGCTGTCTGCGGCCGAGGCGGCGAGATCCCACATTTGCCTAGAAGGAAGTAGAAGTCTCATACCTGTATTTACATCTATGATAGCTGTGTTAATAATAACCCCTATTGAGAAGAAATCCTAACCTAGCTCAATATGAGGCTATCCGCATAGTGTGGAGTGTATCCTCATCTTTCCTCCCCCAGATATTCCTATTTTTTTTTTTTCTATTTTTTTTTTTACCCAATAAGCCTAATATCAGTGTACTAGCCGAAGCATTTCTCTTGTAAATCTACAGTTATGACCACAATCTTGCTTACCTTAAAACATGTGTCCCTACCTGTAACTTTGTGCAGCTTCTTTGATGTTAACATGCCATTCAGGGTCGAATTTCACTGAGATCCTTCTATGTTAGACTCTTATGATATATTCATTCTATGGGCAAAGCAATTTTATTTTTCCCCTATCCAATGCATATGATTCCCTTTAATTCATGTGACAGATGTTTCTATCGTTTTTCCAACCCTAAAATATCTCTTGTATACACTATGTTACCTTGTTTACACTATTAATTTCTAAAAAAAGAGGTTCTCATTTAAAGATCCAAGAGTGGTCTTTCATATCTGAAATAGCCCCCTATATATAATTATATATCTCTTGTTGAGGTCCAAGAGTGGCCTCTTTTATCATCTAGGGAGCATACAGAATATTAGGCATTATATTTTCATACCATTCCTTTGACTTTTCCTCTCAGATATGTATTATGTTTCTATTTAGAACTGTATTACAATCTACCTGTGTTAATGTTACGTTTTGTTTAGTATATTCCATGTATGCCTTCTTCAGAACCTCAATAAAACATAAAAATAAAAAAAATAAAAATGTGTTGTTCATGCCTTCCATTTTTCACTTATATGTGACATAGTGCTTTTCAGTTTTATTGCAGCGTGCCATCTCTTTCCCTCCTAAGCATTTGAAAATCACATAAATGCTCCTCAGTGCAGACTTATGTACTAGAGAGTTCAAATGGGATATACTATCATCCAATATGTGTTGGTTCCTTCGTCTAGTGACTGAGTGACCTTTCAAATGAGTTTCCTAGGTAGTCCTGGCCTGTTGCAATAAATGCTTCACAGTCTAGGTAGGGAACTGTGTAACAACAATTATAAATGTCTAAAAAGGAACCGTATAATATTCTCTTACTCCCTTGTCATAAGTAGCTTATTTGCTTGTATCTTTTATTTTATCCTAGTATTCAGCCCTCAGATAGTAGGGATTATAGGATCAGTGTCCTGTATACGCATTTCAGTGTTGCATATCTGCTACTGTTTTTATAATGGTGTTATACACGTATCAGGTTGGGTGAGAAAGTATGGCGTCTTTTCCCGCCTTGTTCCTTGGGGTTGCTGTACTCTCACCGCAACCTTGTAATTGTTGTCAGGTTTGTGTGTGATTTACTCTAGTTCTATAGTGACCATAGTCTCAGTCGTCATCCCTCAAATATAGATGGGCTCCTCACCTGATCTGCTCAGCTGAATGTCCGGTACCACGCTTCTCGGATAGTGCCAGAGCAATTCGTCGCTTCTTGTTATCCGCTGCTCTCTAACAGCTCGACCCGAACAGGGGCGCTGCAATATTCGGTGGTGACCAGTAAGAAGATCGATTCTCCGCAGAATGAAGGAAAGAGTTTTATGAACAGCCGTCGGAGCAGAGCCCCGACCCTCCGGCGGCTGTATCCGGCCTCAGAGGCCTTGTGTAATGCAGATTACTTCAGAAAGGTTTTTTGTAGCTTCTAAGCTTCTGGTAAGATCTCCGGAGATGGTAATATCAACTATCCGGCTGATAGTCAGATGAAAAATTCATGCTTTGAGGCAAATAAATTAGGTTTTAGATAAAGTATGCACGGAGATTCAGCTAAACACGTCTGTCTGTAACGACAGTTAGCTCCGCCCCTTCCTGAGGGCATAGTTTAAACAAATAATTAATTATTATACTCACTTTTTGATTTATGGAAAAGTTCATTTATGGCCCTTTCCTCTCATTTGGATTCTTTCTCGTGTGCCTTGTATGGCCCATCTGTGGAGAATGTGTGGGAATAAGCCTAATTTTGGATGTTAGTAAAATCCCTTTTTCTCTAATGATCAGAGACATAAATTCCAATAAAACTGGAGAACATTAACAACCCTATTAGCTAATCTTTAATAACAAGGAAGTTGCATTAGATAATGTATTAATTTTTAAACTTGTTTGGCTTGGTTTTCAACGAATTTGGACTCTTAATACTTGGTATAAGAATTGTGTAACTGCCAACACCTGTCAGACATTATACTTTGATTACTTTCTATAGGACAAAGTTCTTTATTAAATGGTGATCATGATGACTAAATTATACCGAATACACTCAATTTTGTTTAGTAACGGATAATTATCCATTCAATGCAAACCACTCTGCTATAGCTGTGTAAGAATCCAGAGATTTCCCATTTAATTGTTAATTGTTAATTTAACATTAGTGTCAAGCTAAAATTAAAAGATTGGCCTTTTCTGGGATACATATGGGTTTGGTGAAAAAAAAAGTCCATATCTTCAGTTGTTCATATTTGTTAATGTATGGCAACATGCTACAACTATACAGCATGGTAAATAATCAAAAGTAATTTTATAAAGGACCAGTAAATACAGTAGATTTGCATAAGCAACAAGTGCCTGATAAAAAGACAATGCAATAGCAGCACTTACTCTAAACTTCAAATGAGTAGTAGATTTTTTACTGACAAATTTCAAAGTTATGTATATTTCCACTCCTCCTGTGTCATGTGACAGCCATCAGCCAATCACAAATGCATATATGTATATTCTGTGAATTCTTGCACATGCTCAGTAGGAGCTGGTGATTTAAAAAGTGTAAATATAAAAATACTGTGCACATTTTGTTAATGGAAGTAAATTGGAAAGTTGTTTAAAGTTGCCTGCTCTATCTGAATCATGAAAGTTTAATTTTGATTTGAGTGTCCCTTTAAGTTGTAAATGTCTCACTATTTCCTGTGTCCTTTCACATGGTCTACTAAAATACTCAACTGTCATGTAGGGAATAGTAGAACGAATATTCCTTTTCGATATTTGTTTTAAACAATTGAATATTGATAAGAACGAAAATTCTTTAAAATTTGAATTTGAATTTCTAATGTTGTTTTGATTGTAAATTTTTCTTTCGAATCGAATGTTGCTTTCAAATTTCGGATGTTGCTTTCAACTTCAAATGTTCATAATAGTTAAAATATACACATTAGAATTTTGAATGTGTATATTCAATATATTATGAACATTCGAAATCAAAATAGATTTCAATTATTTCGAATTAGCTTTTTAAAATTCAATTTTATATTTGCAAATAAACATAAAATTTGAATATTCGACTTTAGCTTGATACCTATCTATTGTTCCCCTTTGTTTTTTTTTTGTTTTTTTTCTTCTCTCTCCCTATCTTTACTTTTTCCTATTATTTCCTTCTTACCCAATCCCCTATTCCCTTACCACCTAGTATAGCAGCCATTCTTCTTTTGACACTCACCAGATACTTACTATGTACATTCCCTCACCCTCTCCTCCCCTAATTTCTTTTTGCCTGATTCAGCGATTTACAGCGTTTATTGCATTCAACTCTCACTGGATACCAGAAAACTATTGAGATATAAGGTTCTATCATATAACTCACCCAAGGTTATAAATTTACATTAATAACTGAGTGTTTCTATTTTATATATTCTGTTATCTCTTGGCAATGTTTTGATGTATACATGAACCGAATTCTCAATAAAAATGTTATTTAAAAAAAAAAAAAATTAATATTCGAACAAAATTAGAATGTTATAATGTTTGATAAACAGACATAATTCAAATAGAATGGACAAATGTATAAAAATGTGTTTTAAATTTCAAATGTTGCAAATATTTGCCCAACCCTACTGTCATGGTAAGAGTAAAATTGCTTATATACATCCCCAATCTTTAAAGGGATATGAAACCCTAAATGTTTCTTTCATGATGCAAATAGAGAAGACAAATTTAAATAACTTTCCTATTTACTTTTATTATTATCAAATTTGCTTTTGTTCTCTTGGTATCCTTTGTTGAAGGAGCAACAATGCATTACTCAGAACTAGCTGACCACATCAGGTGATACAATGACAAGAGGCATTTGTTTGCAGCCACCAATCAGCAGCTAGTTTCCTGTAGTGCATTGCTGCTCCTGAGACTTCCTAAGCATGACGTTCAACAAATTATACCAAAAGAAAAAAGAAAATTGTATAATATCAGTCAATTTCAAAGCTGTTTTAAACGGCATGCTCTATCTGACTCATGAAGGTTTAATTTTGACTTTATTGTCCCTTGTTGCTCTGATTTACACATATGGAGAAACTGACATTAAAGGGACAGTCTACACCAGAATTGTTATTGTTTTAAAAGATAGACAATCCCTTTATTACTCATTCCCCAGGTTTGCATAACCAACACAGTTATATTAATATATTTTAACCTCTGTGATTATCTTGTATCTAAGCCTCTGCAAACTGCCCCTTTTTTCAGTTCTTTTGAAAGACTTGCAGTTTAGCCAATCATATGAACCTCCTAGGTTAAGCTTTCAACTAAGAATACCAAGAGAACAAAGCAAAATTGGTGATAAAAGTACATTGGAAAATTGTTTAAAATTACATGCTCTATCTGAATCATGAAAGTTTATTGTGTCCCTTTAACTTTTAAAAGGTTTTATACATTTAGGGCTAGATTACAAGTGGAGCTCTAAATTATTGCGCCCGCAAATGGGCAAATTCACCCGTTTATGGGCACACGATAAATAACCAACCATTACAATTAGCGCTCATAAAATTTACCAGAGATCAGGTCTCTGGTTCAGGTCTCTGGTTAATTTTAAAAAAATATTCCCCAATTGGCCACAAAATACAGTGGTGTGTAGTTTATTAAAAAATAAAAATTGTGACTTACCCCCTTTCGCTGCGATAGTTCTCATGCAGTGTCTGACAGCATGAGAACGAAGCTCTCATTGGAGCCTATGGAAGCGTGCTCTTGTGAGCGCAATGCTTCCATGCGTTTGCATTGCACCTCACTTGTAATACCAGCGTACATTTGCATGCACTAGTATTACTAAGTTGATTGCAAATATCGCTTTCGCAGAAGTGGTATTTTGCGCTTAACTTGTAATCTGGCCCTTCGTAAAGATGGGAATATGTCTTATATATACATTATAGATATTACCTTTTTTTAGGTGAAGGTAAAAAACATTTCATAGATCAAATTAGCACATTTGAAACATGGCTGCTCTGATAATGTTAAAGGGACACTGAAGCCAAATTTTTTCTTTCGTGATTCAGATAGAACATGCAATTTTAAGCAACTTTCTAATTTACTCCTATTATCAATTTTTCTTTGTTCTCTTGTTATCTTTATTTGAAAACGAAGGCATCTAAGCTATTTGTTTGGTTCAGAACCCTGAAAAGCACTTGTTCATTGGTGGATGAATTTATTCTCCAATCAGCAAGAACAACCCAGGTTGTTCACCAGAAATGAGCCGGCATCTAAACTTACATTCTTGCATTTCAAATAAAGATACAAAGAGAATGAAGAACATTTGATAATAGGTGTAAATTAGAAAGTTGCTTAAAATTGCATGCTCTATCTGAATCACAAAAGAAAAAATTTGGGTTCAGTATCCCTTTAAGGTTAAAATAGCACTGATCACAGTTACACAAGTTTACGGCTGTATCCATCTCTGGCAGCTGAGAGTTTAACCCTCCTCAGGCTCTATGCAATATTGTGGTTGGCGCTGTTGCAATTCTGACATTATAAGGCAACACTGTTCCAGCTGTGCTATTTTGATTGAGAGCTTTTTTGGAGTCAACATTTTAATAGAAAATCATGTACTTAATACTGTCTCATTAGTTTTAGAAAAAATTGTGTTCATATATAATTATTTATTGTCTTCAAAATTTTAATTAAAAAAAGTATGAACAAAATAGGATAATAACCCATCTGAGGGATAATAATAAGTGGCTACCTTATTCTATAAAAGGACAATATAATGCAAACATTAAAGGGATACTAAACGCAATTTTTTTTCTTTAATGATTCAGATAGAGGATGCGATTTTAAGCAACTTTCTAATTTACTCATATTATCAATTTTTATTTATTCTCTTGCTATCTTTATTTAAAAAGCAGGAATATAAAGCTTAGGAGCCGGCCCATTTTTGATTGAGAACCTGGGTTATGCTTGCTTGTTGGTTTGTAAATGTAGCCCCCAATAAGCAAGCGCTATCCATGGTGCTGAACCTAAAATAGGCTGGCTTCTAAGCTTTACAATCCTGCTTTTTAAATAAAGATAGCAAAATAACGAAGACAAATTGATAATAGGAATAAATTAGAAAGTTGCTTAAAATTGCATGCTCTATCTGAATCATGAAAGAAAAAAAAAATGGGTTTAGTATCCCTTAAAGGGCTAGATTACAAGTGAAGTCTCAGTCTTGGGGGTCTATTTATATATGTGCAGACAGACATGATCCACTATAGCGAACCATGTCCGCCGCACATCGATAAATGCCAACAGCATATGCTGTCGGCATTTATCATTGCACCAGCAGTTCTTGTGAAGTGCTGGTGCAATATCGCCCCCTGCAGATTCGTGGCCAATCGGCCGCTAGCAGGGGGTGTCAATCAGCCCGATTGTACATGATCGAGCGGAGCCTGAAGGCTCACGCGGAAACAAGGGGAACAGGGGCCATTCGGCCCTTGTTAAATAGACACCATGGGCTAAGAATAACTCAATAGGATGGTTTTATAAGTTATGTAACTAGAGCATCTTAACATGGCCAAAACTTTTCAAACTTTAATGGACAGGGCACTGGCCACGATTATCGTGCTTGTTCGCATTTATTACAAGTGTTGCACTTGAAAACAATCCAAAATACCAAAATGCTGCTGAATAAATCTTTCCAACTTCTGTTAGGGACCAGCAGCAGGGCCGCCACTAGAAATTTTTGGACCCTGACTTAACCATTGATCAGGCCCCCCCCCCCTCCTTTGACGTGGAATTTTTGACCAAGTGACTAAAATGTATATGCACTTTATTCTTAAGTGTCTATTTAAACTTGGAAATGTTGTAAAGGTAGTAACATACACACACACAGACACACTCATACACTGAAACACACACTCACACATAAGGATTCACATATAGACACTCTAGCAGACACGCAAAGAAACATACTCAGACACAGACACTCAGCACTTGTTTACATTGACCTGACAAGTAATGAGGTAAACTACAGTTTTGTAAAAAAAGGAGATTTAGAAAACAAAATATGGAGTTCTGATTATCTTTTTGCAAAGGAAGATGCCAACTAAATGATGACAACAGCATGCAGTGGCTGAAAGGAAGGGCCCTGAACTGCCTAAGCAATAATTTAAAGGTTAAATGGTGAATATAGTGTACAAATGTTCCCATCTGTCAGCTGTACTTATGGATTTTGAAAATGCTGTACTCTATATGATCTTGGTGGAACCATAAGCTGTGGTACTCTTACCATTAGATCTGGTTAAATGCCGGATTTAGGCTTGTTGGTATGTATTTCAAAATTAAGTCAGCTGTAGTTTAAACTGAACAGTTTTAAGTTAACCGGTCTCATTTCAAACACTAAGCAATCTTAGTCTGAGAGTATAACATTTTATGCAGATGTAAAAATCTTAGATAAAATGCCTCCTTGCATCTGGAAAGTCCTTGCATAAAGGGGCAGTAAACTGGATTGTAATATATATATATATATCTATCTATATCTATATATATATATATATATATATATATATATATATATATAAAAAAAATGCATATCTGCCAAAAGGGCACCTACCATTTGTGTATTGAGGAGGAAACATTTCTGCATGGTTTTAAATATAGAATTTCTACAGCATTGTCAAATAATCATAAATACACTGCTGCTAAAAAAAATGTGGCCCCACCATACAACTACTACCACACTGAAGTTACAATCCAAAATTGCACAAAGAAATAAAAAACATTTGCTAAGTAAGTCCTACCTCCTCTGCAAATGAAAGTGATCTGCCGTCTGACTCAGGCACACACTGTACAAACAAAGTGTCAAGTCTGTCTCACACTGTGCATAGTGGTTTAGTGCACACTCAGAAATCCTCTCAAATGCTAATACTTTACTCCTTGTAATAACATTTCCCATGCTCAATTAGCACTCTGCTGTAGTACCCACTGGTGGCTGCCATTTTTTTTTTATTAGTTCTTACCTCATGGGGCCTCCCTGGCCCGTTGGGCCCCTGACAGGAGTCACCCCTGTCACCCCCTGATGGCGGCCCTGACCAGCAGTGCTCTTTACACAAGCAGTACTTATATTGTGTTCACAGGGTCTTAAAATGTAACTCTATAATGGCCTTTTTACATATATAACAAGACAGTTATCCCCTTAGGGAGACCCCGGGTGCACCTTAGCCAAGCTGTATCCTATAATGTCCATATATAGTCCTAACGAATCACCACTTTATCACAATTGAACTTAACAGCATGTTTGTATTTTAAATCAGCAATGTGCGACTGTTGTATAAACAGTGTAAAATAGTGTTAAATGGGCTGTTTACCCCCACTTTGCAGCTCCTAGTGTGTCTGTTGCTTGAAAACTTGCTAGGAAAAGTACATCTCACTACAGGCTATATCCGTCCTGGGACTCTTTTTGGCTGGTCTTCGCTTGGAGCCACACCTGCTCAACAAGTCTCTCACTCTCTCGGCCGACACGGATCCTCCACGACATCACTGAGGATGGGTCAAACACCACGCCGGCCGATGATGTTACTCCTGTCACCCATGGCAGCCAACTTCAGAGGTATAGCTTAACAACTCACCGATCCTTCCCAATACAAAGTTCAAAGTGACAGCGATTCTGTGGTAAAAGTACGCGGATCACATGCTGATGCTTCAATCGATATTGCGGCCAAGAATATCATAAAAAGAAAAAATTTGAGGAGCATCAGGTAGTAGAAAAAATAAAACTTGACTTTTATTCGAAACAGTTTAAAACGTGCAGCAAAACAATAGTGCCCATATCTTCAAGGGAACTGCTAGCTTACGCATTTCGGCATCCTGCCGTACTCATAGCTTGCTTACTTAACCCTTAAACACACCAGCTATTTAAAAAGACTAATTCCATCCTATTGATTCTCCCCAATAGGTGTGTGAAGTGGGTTGGTCACTGAACTAGATCTAAAAGAGATAGTACAAAGTAGTTGTGACCTTAACTCAAATGTTCAGATTTGTTCTATTAATACATAAGTAATGCTGTGAAACAAATTATATTCAATTGCAAACATCAATGGAAATACAGTCTGTATATGAAAAGATATACTATACTATTCATTGTATTTACTGTAATTGCGACATGTTGTAAGCCTATGTCCACAAAAACTCCTCATATCCCATAACTTCCTATACATTATGTATATAATTAATCACAGAAAATGCAAGAATACAAAATCACACAAATAAAGTGCATACTTACATATGTTACAGATTCCTTCAGACTTTCCAATGAGATGCTTCTATCTGTTTAACCACTACAGTGAAATTATTATCGTTTTACAATATGATACATATTCACTTTAGCCATACCCCTAGGCCAGATGAGAAACGTGGCAGCGGTGTTGGCATCCTGCTCTCCCCCTCCTGCACTTGTCAATATTAACCTCCAATCCCATCTCTCTCCTTCTCCCCCTTTGAAGTCCACTGTATTCGCCTGTTCTCCCCCCTCTCCCTCAAAGTGGCAGTCATATATTGCCCTCCTGGACCTACCTCCCAATTCTTTTACAACTTCGCCACCTGGCTTCCTCACTTTCTCTCTTCAAACATACCAACCCTAATACTTGGGGACTTTAAAATTCCCATTGACAACCCATCTGCCCCTGCTGCCTCTAAACTTCTTTCACTCACATCCTCCTTCGATCTCTCACAATCCACCCTACTCCCGACTCACCGTGATGGACACTCCATCGATCTGGTATTTTCCTACATCTGCTCTATATCTGACACCACCTGTCGCCCTTTTCCCATTTCAGACCATCACCTGGTCACCTATAATATTAATGCAACAGCTAAACCCACTTTTCCATCCCGCCCCTGTACCTGTAGAAATACACATGCTGTGGATCTGCTCCAATTTTCAAAAATCATTCAAAATCTCCTCCCTCACACTTCCACTATAACCTGCCCTGATCTCGCTACAGCCCACTATAACAAAACTCTCTCCTCTGCATTAGACACACTTGCCCCTCCCCAACTGCGCAAAACACCACACCATCAGTTACAGCCCTGGCGAAATGCTCCCGTACTGCTGAGCGTGTCTGGAGGAAAACTCACTCTGAACCTGATTTCATACACTATGGGGCCTATTTATCATATGTCTGTCGGACCTGATCCGACACTGCGGATCAGGTCCGACAGACATCGCTGAATGCGGAGAGCAATAAGTGAGCTGCTGGTGCAACATCGCCCCCTGCAGACTCGCGACCAATCAGCCGACAGCAGGTGTTGTCAATCAACCCGATCGGACTGGATTGGGTTGGTTTCCGGCAATTCCGGTCCGCCTCATCAGAGCAGGCGGACAGGGTTATGGAGCAGCGGTCTTTAGACTGCTGCTTCATAACTGGTGTTTCTTGTGAGTCTGAAGACTCGCCAGAAACATGGGCCTTCAAGCTCCGTTCGGAGCTTGATAGATAGGCCCCTTTAAGCTCCTTTACAATCCATAATGAAAGCCTCTGCCAGGCTCATCTTCCTTACACGTCACTCTTCATCTGCTGCACCTCCCTGCCAATCCCTGCACTGGCTTCCTCTTGCCTCCAAGCTTAAACACAAAATTCTCACTTTGACATACAATTTGACATACAAAGCCCTCCTACTCTCTTCCTCTCTTGTTACTTCCTCACATTCCCGTTTACAAGACTTTTTTAGACTGACTCCAATCTTGTGGAACTCTCTGCCTTGCTCCACAAGACTCTCCCCTAGTTTTGAAAGCTTCAAGCGCTCCTTAAAGACTGTACTATTCAGGGATGCATACAACTTACACGAACCCTTCCTAACTGCACTGCTATCCCCTTGAACCCCTTAGCATGTAAGCTAATGAGCCCAGCTGTTTGAAGATCACCCGCATAAGAGCTGATTACAACAGTGCAACTCTCGGCAGGGACCTCTACCTATTTGACCCCACTATAAATGTTACCTTGTATACCGCCTATATTTATAGTGCTGCGGAATCTGCAGCTCAGTTTGCAAAAGTAAATTTGGCCTATGGGGCCGATTTATCATCGGTCTGTCCGACATGATCCGCTCAGTGGATCATGTCCAACAGACATCGATGATTGCTGACAGCATAAGCTGTCGGCATTTATCATTGCACAAGCAGTTCTTGTGAACTGCTTGTGCAATGCCGCCCCCTGCAGATTCACGGCCAATTGGCCGCTAGCAGGGGGTGTCAATCAGCCCGATCGTATGAGATAGGGCATATTGATGTCCACAGACTCAGAGCAGGTGGACCAGTTATGGAGACCGCTGCTTCATAACTGCTGTTTCCGGCAAGCCTGAAGGCTCACATGGAAACAGGGGCATCAGGGGACATTCGGCCCTTGATAAATCGGCCCCTATGCGTTTCATTCCCACAAAATGGGTAAAACGCATAGCTAACAAACAAACTGCAGCTCCTGAGCAGGACTCAGTTATTTAGAAGCAGCACAGGAAGGCAGCTGCCAATCTGCAACTATATACTACTCACGGGTGGGACTTTAGCTATGTGTTTAACCCCTTTGTGGGAGCTACAGGCAGCATAAGCAAATGCACATATTACAAGCAATATTGATGCCTTTTTGCATTAAAATGTTCCATTAAACTATTTACTACTCACCAAGACTCCTATTCTCAAAAGCAAATCCCTTTCTATTAATGAAAATATACAATTTGACATTCAGTGATGTTCAATATAAAGAAATATTCAGCATTACATTTGTCTCAGACTTTTTGAAACTCTATGCAGGATAAGGTTGTGCTACTCAGAAAGGCTAATGCATTAGATAACATCCCTATCTAGCTGCGCACATGTCCAAACTGCATTCTATAAAATACAAAATATTATACAAAGTCTTATCTGTCAAAAACATTACATGCAGCTGTTTCACTTCTTACTAAACAACAAAACTAAAGATAGATATCGTGTACAAATGCATAGAGTCAATAACATTCTACATTTCTTTTACAATAGCTTTAGTTCTTTATTGTTATCTTTGAATTTATGATGATAATATTAAACCCACTAACATATAAATATATGTGTGCGTCTATATATATATATTATATATATATATATATATATTGAAGAGTAATACAGTTATTATGTATTTATACAAAGTATAATCCTCTCATGTAGTTTGGTAATCAGCTATCAAACGTGTATATGCAAGATATTTAGTCCCTTTATGGTGAAATATATTGAAGTGAACACTATACATAGGAATAACCATGTACTGTGTATAGTTTATTTTGCATATTTCAGTAGTAAGGAATGGTAATAGAGCTATAACAAGTCTTAATACTTCCAACCCTTTTTAATCCAAATTTGTTTCAGATACATTTATCACAGCTAAACAGTAAGTTATTTGCTCCTTCATGATGGACAAATAAAATAATGGTGAACTCCTTCAGCAAGTCACATATGATATAGTGATTGGCTACATATAGAACAGTACTTAAACGTTTATGCCAACCACATATAAAGTATTTGATCCAATATCCCAGTTACATACAGAAAAACATAATTTATGTAAGAACTTACCTGATAAATTCATTTCTTTCATATTAGCAAGAGTCCATGAGCTAGTGACGTATGGGATATACATTCCTACCAGGAGGGGCAAAGTTTCCCAAACCTCAAAATGCCTATAAATACACCCCTCACCACACCCACAAATCAGTTTAACGCATAGCCAAGAAGTGGGGTGATAAGAAAAAAATGCGAAAGCATAAAAAATAAGGAATTAGAATAATTGTGCTTTATACAAAAAAAAAAATCATAACCACCACAAAAAGGGTGGGCCTCATGGACTCTTGCTAATATGAAAGAAACGAATTTATCAGGTAAGTTCTTACATAAATTATGTTTTCTTTCATGTAATTAGCAAGAGTCCATGAGCTAGTGACGTATGGGATAATGACTACCCAAGATGTGGATCTTCCACGCAAGAGTCACTAGAGAGGGAGGGATAAAATAAAGACAGCCAATTCCGCTGAAAATAATCCACACCCAAAATAAAGTTTAAATCTTATAATGAAAAAAACTGAAATTATAAGCAGAAGAATCAAACTGAAACAGCTGCCTGAAGTACTTTTCTACCAAAAACTGCTTCAGAAGAAGAAAACACATCAAAATGGTAGAATTTAGTAAAAGTATGCAAAGAAGACCAAGTTGCTGCTTTGCAAATCTGATCAACCGAAGCTTCATTCCTAAACGCCCAGGAAGTAGAAACTGACCTAGTAGAATGAGCTGTAATCCTTTGAGGCGGAGTTTTACCCGACTCGACATAAGCATGATGAATTAAAGATTTTAACCAAGATGCCAAAGAAATGGCAGAGGCCTTCTGACCTTTCCTAGAACCGGAAAAGATAACAAATAGACTAGAAGTCTTTCGGAAATTCTTAGTAGCTTCAACATAATATTTCAAAGCTCTAACTACATCCAAAGAATGCAATGATCTCTCCTTAGAATTCTTAGGATTAGGACACAATGAAGGAACCACAATTTCTCTACTAATGTTGTTAGAATTCACAACATTAGGTAAAAATTTAAAAGAAGTTCGCAACACCGCCTTATCCTGATGAAAAATCAGAAAAGGAGACTCACAAGAAAGAGCAGATAATTCAGAAACTCTTCTAGCAGAAGAGATGGCCAAAAGAAACAAAACTTTCCAAGAAAGTAATTTAATGTCCAATGAATGCATAGGTACAAACGGAGGAGCTTGAAGAGCCCCCAGAACCAAATTCAAACTCCAAGGAGGAGAGATTGACTTAATGACAGGTTTTATACGAACCAAAGCTTGTACAAAACAATGAATAACAGGAAGATTAGCAATCTTTCTGTGAAAAAGAACAGAAAGAGCAGAGATTTGTCCTTTCAAGGAACTTGCAGACAAACCTTTATCCAAACCATCCTGAAGAAACTGTAAAATTCTCGGAATTCTAAAAGAATGCCAGGAAAAATGATGAGAAAGACACCAAGAAATGTAAGTCTTCCAGACTCTATAATATATCTTTCTAGATACAGATTTACGAGCCTGTAACATAGTATTAATCACAGAGTCAGAGAAACCTCTTTGACTAAGAATCAAGCGTTCAATCTCCATACCTTTAAATTTAAGGATTTGAGATCCTGATGGAAAAAAGGACCTTGCGACAGAAGGTCTGGTCTTAACGGAAGAGTCCACGGTTGGCAAGAGGCCATCCGGACAAGATCCGCATACCAAAACCTGTGAGGCCATGCTGGAGCCACCAGCAGAACAAACGAGCATTCCTTCAGAATCTTGGAGATTACTCTTGGAAGAAGAACTAGAGGCGGAAAGAGATAAGCAGGATGATACTTCCAAGGAAGTGACAATGCATCCACTGCTTCCGCCTGAGGATCCCTGGATCTGGACAGATACCTGGGAAGTTTCTTGTTTAGATGAGAAGCCATCAGATCTATTTCTGGAAGTCTCCACATTGGAACAATCTGAAGAAATACCTCTGGGTGAAGAGACCATTCGCCCGGATGTAATGTTTGGCGACTGAGATAATCCGCTTCCCAATTGTCTATACCTGGGATATGAACCGCAGAAACTAGACAGGAGCTGGATTCCGCCCATACCAGTATTCGAGATACTTCTTTCATAGCCAGAGGACTGTGAGTCCCTCCTTGATGATTGATGTATGCCACAGTTGTGACATTGTCTGTCTGAAAACAAATGAACGATTCTCTCTTTAGAAGAGGCCATGACTGAAGAGCTCTGAAAATTGCACGGAGTTCCAAAATATTTATTGGTAATCTCACCTCCTGAGATTCCCAAACCCCTTGTGCTGTCAGAGACCCCCAAACAGCTCCCCAACCTGTAAGACTTGCATCTGTTGAAATTACAGTCTAGGTCGGAAGAACAAAAGAAGCCCCCTGAACTAAACGAAGGTGATCTGTCCACCACGTCAGAGAGTGTCGTACAATCGGTTTTAAAGATATTAATTGAGATATCTTTGTGTAATCCCTGCACCACTGGTTCAGCATACAGAGCTGAAGAGGTCGCATGTGAAAACGAGCAAAGGGGATCGCGTCCGATGCAGCAGTCATAAGACCTAGAATTTCCATGCATAAGGCTACCGAAGGGAATGATTGTGATTGAAGGTTTCGACAAGCTGAGATCAATTTTAGACGTCTCTTGTCCGTCAGAGACAGAGTCATGGACACTGAATCTATCTGGAAACCTAAAAAGGTTACCCTTGTCTGAGGAATCAATGAACTTTTCGGTAAATTGATCCTCCAACCATGATTTTGAAGAAACAACACAAGTCGATTCGTATAAGATTCTGCTAAATGTGAAGACTGAGCAAGAACCAAGATATCGTCCAAATAAGGAAATACCACAATACCCTGTTCTCTGATTACAGACAGAAGGGCACCGAGAACCTTTGTAAAAATTCTTGGAGCTGTTGCTAGGCCAAACGGCAGAGCCACAAACTGGTAATGCTTGTCTAGGAAAGAGAATCTCAGAAACTGATAGTGATCTGGATGAATCGGAATATGCAGATATGCATCCTGTAAATCTATTGTGGACATATAATGCCCTTGCTGAACAAAAGGAAGGATAGTCCTTATAGTTACCATTTTGAATGTTGGTATCCTTACATAACGATTCAATATTTTTAGATCCAGAACTGGTCTGAAGGAATTCTCCTTCTTTGGTGCAATGAAGAGATTTGAATAAAACCCCAGCCCCTGTTCCAGAACTGGAACTGGCATAATTACTCCAGCCAACTCTAGATCTGAAACACATTTCAGAAATGCTTGAGCTTTCGCTGGATTTACTGGGACACGGGAAAGAAAAAATCTCTTTGCAGGAGGCCTTATCTTGAAGCCAATTCTGTACCCTTCTGAAACAATGTTCTGAATCCAAAGATTGTGAATTGAATTGATCCAAATTTCTTTGAAAAATCGTAATCTGCCCCCTACCAGCTGGGCTGGAATGAGGGCCGCACCTTCATGTGGACTTGGGAGCTGGCTTTGGTTTTCTAAAGGGCTTGGATTTATTCCAGACTGGAGATGGTTTCCAAACTGATACCGCTCCTGTGGGTGAAGGATCAGGCTTTTGTTCCTTATTGTGACGAAAGGAACGAAAACGATTATTAGACCTAAATTTACCTTTAGATTTTTTATCCTGTGGTAAAAAAGTTCCTTTCCCTCCAGTAACAGTTGAGATAATAGAATCCAACTGAGAACCAAATAATTTATTTCCCTGGAAAGAAAGGGAAAGCAAAGTTGACTTAGAAGACATATCAGCATTCCAAGTTTTAAGCCATAAAGCTCTTAAAGCTAAAATAGTTAGAGACATATACCTGACATCAACTCTAATGATATCAAAGATGGCATCACAAATAAAGTTATTAGCATGTTGAAGAAGATTAACAATGCTATGAGAATTATGATCTGTTACTTGTTGCGCTAAAGCTTCTAACCAAAAAGTTGAAGCTGCAGCAACATCCACTAAAGATATAGCAGGTCTAAAAAGATTACCTGAACATAAGTAAGCTTTTCTTAGAAAGGATTCAATCTTCCTATCTAAAGGATCCTTAAAGGAAGTACTATCTGCCGTAAGAATAGTAGTACGTTTAGCAAGAGTAGAGATAGCCCCATCAACTTTAGGGATTTTGTCCCAAAACTCTAATCTGTCAGATGGCACAGGATATAATTGCTTAAAACGTTTAGAAGGAGTAAATGAATTACCCAAATTATTCCATTCCCTGGAGATTACTTCAGAAATAGCATCAGGGACAGGAAAAACTTCTGGAATAACTACAGGAGATTTAAAAACCTTATTTAAATGTTTAGATTTAGTATCAAGAGGACCAGAATCCTCTATTTCTAATGCAATTAAAACTTCTTTAAGTAAAGAACGAATAAATTCAATTTTGAATAAATATGAAGATTTATCAGCATCAACCTCTGAGACAGAATCCTCTGAACCAGAGGAACCATTATCAGAATCAGAATGATGATGTTCATTTAAAAATTAATCTGAAAAATTAGAAGTTTTAAAAGACCTTTTACGTTTACTAGAAGGAGGAATAACAGACATAGCCTTCTTAATGGATTTAGAAACAAAATCTCTTATGTTAACAGGAACACTCTGAGTATTAGATGTTGACAGAACAGCAACAGGTAATGTAACATTACTAAAGGAAATATTATCTGCATTAACAAGTTTGTCATGACATTCATTACAAACAACAGCGGGAGGAACAGATACCATACGTTTACAGGATACCATAAGTTTACAGCAGATACACTTAACTTTGGTAGATCCAGCACCAGGCAGAGTTTTTCCAGAAGTATCTTCTGACTCAGTGTCAATCTGGGACATCTTGCAATATGTAATAGAAAAAACAACATATAAAGCAAAATTGATCAAATTCCTTAAATGACAGTTTCAGGAATGGGAAAAAATGCCAGTGAACAAGCTTCTAGCAACCAGAAGCAATAAATAATGAGACTTAAATAATGTGGAGACAAAAGTGACGCCCATATTTTTTAGCGCCAAAAAAAGACGCCCACATTATTTGGCGCCTAAATGCTTTTGGCGCCAAAAATGACGCCACATCCGGAACGCCGACACTTTTGGCGCAAAAAAACGTTAAAAATGACGCAACTTCCGGCGACACGTATGACGCCGGAAACAGAACAATTGTTTGCGCCAAAAAAGTCAGCGCCAAGAATGACGCAATAAAATGAAGCATTTTCAGCCCCCGCGAGCCTAACAGCCCACAGGGAAAAAAGTCAAATTTTAAGGTAAGAAAAAAATTGAATTATTCATAAGCATTATCCCAAATATGAAACTGACTGTCTGAAATAAGGAATGTTTGAACATCCTGAGTCAAGGCAAATAAATGTTTGAATACATATATTTAGAACTTTATATAAAAGTGCCCAATCATAGCTTAGAGTGTCACAGAAAATAAGACTTACTTACCCCAGGACACTCATCTACATGTAGTAGAAAGCCAAACCAGTACTGAAACGAGAATCAGTAGAGGTAATGGTATATATAAGAGTATATCGTAGATCTGAAAAGGGAGGTAAGAGATGAATCTCTACGACCGATAACAGAGAACCTATGAAATAGACCCCGTAGAAGGAGATCATTGAATTCAAATAGGCAATACTCTCCTCACATCCCTCTGACATTCACTGCACGCTGAGAGGAAAACCGGGCTCCAACCTGCTGCGGAGCGCATATCAACGTAGAATCTAGCACAAACTTACTTCACCACCTCCATAGGAGGCAAAGTTTGTAAAACTGATTTGTGGGTGTGGTGAGGGGTGTATTTATAGGCATTTTGAGGTTTGGGAAACTTTGCCCCTCCTGGTAGGAATGTATATCCCATACGTCACTAGCTCATGGACTCTTGCTAATTACATGAAAGAAATTAGCTCTCTCTGCCAACCAAATATAAATTATTATTTTTTTTATAATCAGTGTGGCCCTGATGTCTGTATGGCTGGTATACAGTAGCAGACTTACTAAACAGAGGGCCCTGGTGCAAACTTTTTTTGGGCCTCCCTAAAGTCTCTCAGTAGTAAGCAGCAGTTATTATATGCATGCTGCTCTGTTTAATGATTTAGAGGATAAATAGATAGTCCTGCATTCTGCAGTAATAAAAGGCTGCCCTGCATTGTGATTGTACACATTCTGCACATGCCTATGTATAGATTGGCTGCTATGGGTCCCCAACACTTGGGCCCTGATGCCACTACACCAGCTGCAACAGTGGTAGTTCCGCCCCTGCCTGTATACACATCTCTCTCCCATGCTCTGCCACAGAGATTGGCTTCACTCTTCAGAAAAGTGGCCAAGGGAGGATTATGCCTGTACATCTTTGCTATAATGTTAAAATCAGCCAATAGGATTTCAGTAGCTCTCATCCTATTGGCTGATTTGAATTTGAAGAATTAAATCATCCAATAGGGAATGCAAGTGACACCATATTTAAATGCATAACTTACATTCAATATTCAGTGTATGGCAGTGATCGTACGAAGAGGATCCTCAACGCTCCTTGGCTCCGCAGTCGGCGGTCTTCAGTTCCATGGTCGTCGGTCTACAATTCTGCGGTCATCTCCGCTCCGCGCAGGCTTGGTCCTGGATGAAGATGGAAGATGTCGCCAGTTTCAAGAAGACTTCACCTCCTCCTGGAAGAGGACCTTCTCCGCTGAACTTCAGGGCAGTAAGAGAGCTGAATGCCATTTAAGGGTAATGCCCATACAAATGCCCCTTTAGGGGCAATGGGTAGCTTAGGTTTTTTAGTGTTAGTTTTTTTATTTGGGGGTTTTTCTTAGAATTTTTTTGATACAAAAGAGCTGTTTAACTTAGGGCAATGACATACAAAAAGCCCTTTTAAGAGCTATTGGTAGTTTATTACTAGATTAGAGGGTGTTTTTATTTTGTTTGTTTTTTTATCTTCATAGGGATTAGGTTTAATATTTTTATTTTTGATAATTTGGTTTATTATTTTCTGTAGTGTTAGACTTTTTTTTATTTTTTGTAATTTTTATATTAATTTAAACTTAGTTTTTTTATTTTTAAAATAATGTTAGTTTTTTTAATAGCAACTTAGTATTTTTTAATTTAGGTAATTGGGGTTAATTTAGGGGGTGTTAGGTTAGGGCGCTTAGTAATTTAAATAGGTTAATTGCCTTGTGGGGGGTTGGCGTTTTAGGGGTTAATAGATTAATTAGGTTTATTGCGATGTGGGTTAATGGCGGTTTAGGGGTTAATACATTTATAAGGTTTATTGCGATATGGGTTAATGGCTGATTAGGGGTTAATACATTTATTAGGTTTATTGCAATATAGGTTAATGGCGGATTAGGGGTTAATACATTTATTAGGTTTATTGTGATATGGGTTAATGGCTGATTAGGGGTTAATACATTTATTAGGTTTATTGCGATATAGGTTAATGGCGCATTAGGGGTTAATATACTTTATTAATTATCGCGGTGGGGGTTGGCGGTTGACAGGTAGATAAATATTGGGCATGTGTTAGGTGTTAGTTAATATTTTCAGGCAGTTACGGGAGTTACGTTACTTTCATACTCAGCGCAAGGCTTGCTGCGTCTGCCTTTGTGTGGCGAGGTGAAAATGGAGTCAAATTTCTCCATTTTTGCAGCTGAATATGTGATACCGATTTGGGATGCAGTTCTATGTTAGCTTATGGGAGTAAAAATTGGGGGTGACGGGTAAAATATACATGCCGCATTTATATGCTGCGCCGTATATGTGATACCAAAACCTGCGTCGCCGGCTTTTGCGGGTGACGCCGCATATGTAATCTTGCCCCCTGTCCCTACTGAATGCAATAAAACAGGGATAATCCTTGATGTCCTGCAAACTGCTCCCTATAGATAGTAATGTTCCTGTCTGTAAGCAGCATCTTGCAAGGGACTGCAAGATTTAAATTGATATACCTTGCATATCATCTGAATTATTATTATTACAGATTCAGCAGCGCTAAAATAAAATCCAAACAAAAATGCAGGGTTGTTTAATCATTATTTTTCTTTCATGATTGAGGTAGAACATTCAATTTGAAACAACTATCCAATTTACTTCTAATATCAATTTTGCCTCTTTCTCTTGGTATCCTTTATAGAAGGAACAGCAATGCACTACTTGGAGATAGCTGAAAACATCTGTAATCCAATGATAAGAAGTATATATGTGCAGCCACCAATTAGCAGCTAGCTGCCAGCTCCTGAGCCTACCTATGTATGCTTTTCAACAGAGGATACCAGGAGAACAAAGCAAATTAGATAACAGAAGTAAATTGGAGATTTGTTAAAATTGTATTATCTATCTGAACCATAAAAGATTTTATGTTCATTTAACTTTTAGAGATACAAATCTAGAATTACAAAATTCAAACTTATTCTGAAATCTAAACTTTTTAATTAATATTTTTTTTTAAATAACATAATAAAAATGACTATTTTTCCCCACCTGTAAGTCCCAATCTTCTCTGCCTATGCAAATAAGAGTCTATATTTATTGAAAACAACTATTACCTTTCTGATTACAGTAACGTGCTAGCGTCTCAAGGGTACTATGTATACAAAGGTATAAAAATGATATAAAACTACCTTTAGGTTACTTACATGAATAAGCTGCCTGAATGACATAAGATATTGCTGTTTACACTTGGCCCCACCCCCTCTCAAAAATGTCTCATTTTAATGATGCAAATATTTCAAATCCAAACCTTTTACAGTCCCAAGCAGTTTGAATAAAGGTTTTTCTTCCTTTATTGGTATCCAATTTTGTATTCATTATTAATCTTTCTACAATTTTAGATCAAAATTCATTACAATTATGGTGGAGATTACAATTCTCCATGTCTCAGAAGTAAATCAATAAAAAAAAGAATTTTGCATATCTTATCCAGAATCCTCTTGTGCATTGGTAACTATCGCCTAGATTACGAGTTTTGTTGGTAAAAACTTGCGGAGCTAATGCTTCTTTTTTTTCCAGCGCTCCCTTAAGCCAACGCTGGTATTACGAGTTTTCTGAATCGCTGCGTTAGCCTCAGAAAAGTGAGTGTTGAGCCAAATTTAGCTCCACTTCTACCCTCAATACCAGCGTTGCTTACGGTAGCGGTAAGCTGGAAAATCGTGCTCTTGTGCACGATTTCCCCATAGGATACAATGGGGCTGAGCTGGCTGAAAAAAAACCTAACACCTGCAAAAAAGCAGTGTTCAGCTCCTAACGCAGCCCCATTGTTTCCTATGGGGAAACACTTTCTAAGTCTACGCCTAACACCCTAACATGAACCCCGAGTCTAAACACCCCTAACCTTACACTTATTAACCCCTAATCTGCCGCCCCCGCTATCGCTGACACCTGCATTATACTATTAACCCTTAATCTGCTTCTCCAGACACCGCCGCCACCTACATTATCCCTATGAACCCCTAATCTGCTGCCCCTAACATCACCGACACCTATATTATATTTATTAACCCCTAATCTGCCCCCCCCCACGTCTCCGCCACCTACCTACACTTATTAACCCCTAATCTGCCGACCGGGCATCGACGCCACTATAATAAATGTATTGACCCCTAAACCGCCACACTCTCGCCTTGCAAACACTATAATAAATTTTATTAACCCCTAATATGCCCTCCCTAACATCGCCACCACCTACCTACAATTATTAACCCCTAATCTGCCGACCTCAACATCGCCGCTACTATAATAAAGTTATTAACCTCTAAACCTAAGTCTAACCCTAACCCTAACAACCCCCTAAATTAAATATAATATAATTTAAAGAAATAGAAATAAATTTACTATAATTAAATACATTTTTCCTATTTAAAACTAAATACTTACCTATAAAATAAACCCTAAAAGAGCTACAATATAATTAATAATTACATTGTAGCTATTTTAGGATTTATATTTATTTTACAGGCAACTTTGTATTTATTTTAACTAGGTACAATAGCTATTAAATAGTTAATAACTATTTAATAGCTACCTAGTTAAAATAATTACAAAACTACCTGTAAAATAAATCCTAACCTAAGTTACAAATACACCTAACACTACACTATCAATAAATTAATTAAATAAATTACCTACAATGATCTAAACTAAAATATAATTAAATAAACTAAACTATATTACAAAAAAACAAACAAACACTAAATTACAAAAAATAAAAAAATATTACACAAATTTTGATCTAATTACACCTAATCTAAGCCCTTTAATAAAATAAAAAAGCCCCCCCAAAATAATAAAATGCCCTACCCTATACTAAATTACAAAAGTAATCAGCTCTTTTACCAGCCCTTAAAAGGGCTTTTTGCGGGGCATTGCCCCAAAGTAATCAGCTCTTTTACCTGTAAAAGAAAATACCCCCAACATTTACAACCCAAAAAGGTCGGAAACGCAATTGACGTAAGGGGATTTGCAGTAGGCAAAAGTTGCAGAAGAAAAGTGAGTGGTACACCTGTACCTGCCTGACTCGTAATACCAGCGGGCGTTAAAAAGCAGCGTTAGGACCCCTTAACGCTGCTTTTTAAGGCTAACGCAGAACTCGTAATCTAGGCGTATGTATATGGAGTTTTACTGGCGAAAAGCAAGTGGGGATACTTGCCTAGATGTGCTAATTTCCTATGCAATTTTTTTTTTTACAATTTTAGACAAATTGATCAGCATTTTGAGACAACCTCAATCTCACAGGCAAAACAAGGTTATAACACAGGGCGTGGTTTTATTTTCTGTATGGAAGAATTAAGATCCCCTTTTGCTGTTATTTTCAGGATACATACCAGGTAGTAATGGTTAAAATCACCTTCATTATATTATTAGATTCAGCAATAAAAAAAAGCCACAAGCCACACAGGCTAGGGCAACTAACATTTATTCTGACCTCACAACTTAAAGGGATATTACATCATAAATAAGTGCTAGATAAAAATGATATGTTCAAAACAAACATTAGCCTGTAAATAATATATAGATGTATTGTTTAATTATATCAAATATTTTAATTTTAAAGAAAGATAAAAGTACATTAGTTTGTATAACGTAATGAGTGCCACCATGTTGAAACTTAGGTTCTCCTTAGCTAATTTCTTCTGCCACAGACAATTAGGGATAGATAAAGGTCTAGGTTACAAATGGAGCACAGAAATGCTAGTGCTATGATGCATTAACAATGCACAAATGCTGTAGTATTGTAAACAACTTTCAGTTTGCTTTAATTGTCAAATTTACTTCATTCTCTTGGTATCTTCTGTTGAAGAAGCAGCAGTGCACTGCTAGGACCTAGCTGAACTCATCAGGTGACTGTGAGTCTGTGACAATACGCATGTATGTGCAGCCACCAATCAGCAGCTAGCTCCTAGTAGTGCATTGCTGTTCCTTAGCCTACCTAGGTATAGTTTTCAACAAAGGATACCAAGTGAATGAAGAAAAATTAGATAATATAATTAAATTGGAAAGTAGTTTAAAATTGCATGCTCTGAATCATAAAAGTTTAATTTTGACTCTACTGTCCTTATAGCAGATATGTGCTATACACGTTCAATGAAAATAGATAAATAGATAGATATATAGATATACATACACCATTGACCCCTTCCCAGTCTTGCCCCTTGCCATATACATTATCTTTTTACATCTTCCACAAAACCTTGTTTTCTTTTTAACCGTTTGTTATTTCCATAGCATAATAATGGGTTTTTATGCACAATTGCCAGGGATAATATTAAAAGGGATAGTAAACACTTAGAGATTTGTAAATCAAATGTTTAGTTATGAATAATGAAACTACTTTGCATTACATTTCCATTATTTATTTTGACCCCTTTCATGTAATTTAGAGGGGTTTCTGCAAACTACATATGTAAATGTAAATCACCAATGTTAAGAGAACCAGATCAAGTGGACAATCAAAAATAATTACAAACAAGAACATTTGATTATAATTTAAATGTCAATGTATTAGCAAAGGTTTTATTACAGTACCACTAAATACAGTAAAAATTCATAACGGACAAATACACAATAAAACAACAATGCAATAGCACTTAGTTTGAATTTGAAATGCGCAGTAAAATATTTCACATTTCAAAGCTAATCCAATTTTCCCTCCCCTGTATCATGTGACAGCCTTAGCCAATCGCAAAATGTATTTACGTATATACTGTACACTTGCACATGCTCATGAATGTGCATGGTATCATAATGAAAGTATATTGGAAAGTTATTTTAAATTCTATTCTTAATCTGAATCATAAAACTTTAATTTTGACTTAGTTGTGTAAGCTATCAGCTATGCAAATCAGGGGCTCGATCCGATATACGGCGAGGGAACCCGCGCCGCCCGTAATTTCACCTCGCACATTGGGGTATCCAATATACGGCGCCGTCAGATGCTAAAGTGGCGTAAGTAGGACAAACTGGCGTTGTTCCGAAAAGTGTTGTTCCGCAAATACACATTTTAGTCGTCGCAAGTACTTACGCCAGTATTTTGTCCACGTAAAGTCTCAATAAAGTGTAGTTTTATGCAAATTAGGCTAACACTCGTAAAAATCACCCGCGACTTCATCTAAAAATGCGCAACGTAATTACGCTATTCAAAATTCATATATAAACCCATTGCGCAGCCGCCATTTTCTTCAGTGTGTTTGGATGGTTTATTGAGCTACAGCACACTGCAGTGAGTTTAGGATTAGTAAGAGTGGTGAGAGAGGCGCAGCATAATAGTAGTTGGATTTTTGTTTGGGAAAGCTTGTACATTTACTTACACTTATTTTTACATATTGCACACATTTTGCATACATACATATACAAAACACTTTTTTTTTTCTAACACCTCACACATTTTATTTCAATTTTACAGTGTGATAGGCTGAGTGTTTGGTTGTGATTGTGTATGATTGAACTGGGAGTGAATGTGTGAGTGTGTGTAGTGTGAGGATGTCAGGGAGAGGTGGGGAGGAGGGGAGCGGAGTTGCAGGGAGAGGAGTATTGTAGCGGACAGGAGGAGCAGTGGGGTCCCCGTCAGGGAGTAAGTGGAGTGGGGAGAGGGAGAGTTAGAAGGGATGATGGGAGGGGAGATGCCCAGAGACCAGGCACACTTAGAAGAGGGACAGAGGGTGCACATGGGGACAGAAGGGGGGAGGAGGAAGAGGATAGGGAGGAACCCACACCAGGGACATCCCAGGGAGCAAGCCAGGTGGCCACAGAGGATGAGCGCATGAGATGCCCAAACTTCTCATTCGATGAGAATGTTGCGCTAGTCCAGGCCATCATGGACAACCACAGTGCCCTCTTTGGCCAGGAGAAGGGCAAATGCGTTGCCCGAAGGCGTAAGATAGCATGGTTGGCGGTTGAGGATGCTGTAAACAGTGTGGCCCCGCAGAGGAGGACTGTCGAGGGACTTAAAAAAAGGTGAAATGACTGTAAGAGGCGGGTGAAAGAGAAGATGGGGCAGGAAGCCATGCACCAGAGGGGAACAGGCGGTGGTCCACCCCTGGAAACCGAATACAACACCTGGCAGGAGATGATACGTAGCTCCCTGAGTATCACAGCAGTCCAAGGACTTCCAGGAGCTCGTGACTCAGGGGCTGCAACCACAGCACCTCATGCTGGTGAGTAACATCCCACACACCAGTATTATATGTATTTGAGATATAACATCCTTTAATATCACACATTCATGTACACAATGAGGAGCATGGTATTTGGCCTACTAACAAAAACATCTACAATTATATTTCACATTAATGCTACTTAACACAATGCAATTCATGATATGAGGTGGAATAGTGCAATACTAACATGTCTCAGAGTAACACAGGCCACAAGCCACATGTAGAGTTTTCAGTAAATGGACACTATAGCCATCACAATACTTTTAGCTCAGAAAGCACGCTCTGTGCCTACATCAGGCTAAAGTAAATTGTGTGACCATAGTGTCACTTAAAGAACACATTTTCTCCATCACTGACATGTACACATAACTATTGTATGAAACACATACCTGGATACTGTACATATTAAAATCTCTCATATCACAATTCACATTGTGCACATGCATGTTATAGAGTTTGACATGAGAATGAGTATAGGCCCTAGCATGTATTAATGTACATTGTATGCCCACATGGACATATATATGACTGTACTAATCCCTCTCATCATTTGACTCCTCCACAGAACCTCCTGTCACCAGGGTGCAAACAGGCATGCCGCCACCTCCACCACCAGTCACAGGCATGCAGCCACCTCCACCACCAGTCACAGCCATGCAGCCACCTCCACCACCAGTCTTCAGGCAGCAACATGGACAGTATGCTCCCAGGCATGAGCAGGGTTGGATTGCCTCAGTTGAGGACCCAGAAGTGATGCCACCACCATTGGCATACGACCCCTGGCAAGATACCTGGCCTGAGGAATATTCTTTTGGCTTTGAGGGGGAGCCAAGTCAGCCACGAAGGGTCCATGCCCCCCCCAACACAATATCAGGGCAGTCATGGCTTCTACACACAGGGGATGTCTCAAGAAATGCAAACTGGACAGGCTGAGTGGTCACACACTAGTCGTCAATGGGACTATCAATCCACCCTGAGAGCTCAACAGAGAGCGCCACCATCCTCTTCCCTTGGGAGAGCTCCACCATCCTTTTCCCTTGGGAGAGCTCCACCATCCTCTTCCCTTGGGAGAGCTCCACCATCTGCAGATGAGCATATAGCTGAAGTTGTCCCTGAAGCAGATGCAGCTGAAGTTGTCCATGAAGCAGATGCAGCTGAAGTTGTCCATGATGCACCAGCGGCTGAAGTTGTCCATGATGCACCAGCAGCTGAAGTTGTCCATGACGCACCAGCAGATAGAGCTGAACCTGCACCTAGAATCACTGCTGTTCAAGAGCCTGTAGATCCACTGTATTCTCCCCTGGGCGAGGAATACATTTCACTCCAGAGAAGGCTCATAACAAGCTGCGAGAGCAGACAAAGAGGCCAACACAGGTTTCACAGGAGCCAACAGAGGTTACTCCAGCGTACCATGCAGCTGCAGGGGGACATGGCAGCATCGTTAAATGGAATTGTACAAAACCAGTTGCAGATGATGAGAATTATTTCTGATATGCAGATGCAGATTGACAACAGATGGCGGGAACAAAACCAACTCTTGGGTGTGTTGGTTGAGCACTTCACACACCAGCAGGGCACTGCCTCCAGCCTATCATCTGTGGCCAGCACTCCAGCAGAATCATCTGAATCTTCCTAAACCAGGAGAACCAGGAAATCCACTCCAGTCACCTCAGCCCCCTCATCCAAGAAGCCTAAAAAAAAAAAAATATTCTTATAGTTCACCATAAATCTTGTCCTCTGTTATTTACCATATAATTGTCATCCACATCCATGTGAGGGTTGTTTTAGTACACTAATATTGTTTAAACATATAATAAGGCCTGTGTGGAAATGGCCCAAAAAAGGTAATATCATCATGTTTATGACATATTCATGTTGTATAAACCACATCACATAGTTGTGTATGAAGGGTACATATAGTAATATTCACTTATAAGTTGTAAATCAAGGTTTCTCACATCCAATAGAAATTGACCCATGTGCAGGGATAGGCACGAGCCAAGGCTATGGCGGACATTTTCTAAGGTAAAGACCTATAATGAAGGATACCTTGCCTATCCCTGCACATGGGTTTATATATCTAAATAATAATGTATTTACAGAAGGTGTGAACATAAGGTATAAGCATACATTTTCATTCTTCTTAATGATAGTCAATAAATCATAGTGACCTAAACATGAATTAAACAAATGAGATATTTTCAGTAATTAGGGTGGTTAAGGGAAGGGGGGTGGGATGTAGTAGTTTCACTTACATGCAGTGGAAATCCGCAGTATGTAATTTGATGACCAGCTGCAGCAGGGGCAGCAGCAGGGGCAGCACCATGACCAGGGACCTCAGCAGCAACTATAGAATCAGCATGTATAGACGGAACAACAGGGGCTTGTAGGGCTTCCAGCACCCCTTGTGCCCTATGATGCACCCCTTGTGCCCCATGATGCACCCTTGTGCCCCATGATGCTGCCTCTCTATGGAAAGCAGGAAAACATGGTGGCTAATGAGGATGTGCAATGGGTTTTTTTTAGGCTTCCTGTTAAGAGGTTGTGCTGTTTGTGATTGGTTTGACACACTTGCAGGTGCAGGAATAATAAATGCTTTGAAGAGGTTTAACTATTTGAGATCAAGCTGCTGATATGTATGTTGTTGAGCATGCATTTGTTAGGCCTTCAGAGAGTTACGTTGGTTTATAAGTCAGTGCAAGGGTTGCTGCGCCTGCAATTTGTGGCGAGATGAGAAAGGAGTAGATTTTCTGAATTTTGTCCTTACGCTGTATATTGGATACCAAACTGCGAGTGTTTTGTATGTCAGTCTATGGGTAAAAATAATACGGGCGAAGGCAGAAATATACGCACGTAAGTTGTATGCTACGCCGTATATGTGATACCAAACCAGCGCAAAATTTGGCGTCGCTGGCTTTTGCGGGCGACGCTGCATATCGGATCAGGCCCCTAATGAGGAAAACAAAATCTAGGTAAGTTAAAGTATCCATCTGCAACTTTTGCCTAGGCGCTTAAATTCAGCTCTTTGTATGACATATTTGATATTTCTGTAGTAAATGCAATTGAAAACAAAAAGCTGTGAGTGGAGTAAAACAGAGCAGGACATACCAGAGAACATATATATAAACTAAATAAACTTTTGAAAGTCACATCCTGTTTTTAATTAAGAATAAAAATGTGTTCATTTTGTGCACTTGCTTTTGATTTAAGATAACTGCAGTTTTTCTGTGTTCCTTAAATTAGTAACCATTTAATTCCTGCATCTATACTCTATTTGCAGAAATGTTTAACAATAATATTTATGTACTTGTGTTTGTTTACAAAAGACACAAAATATTAGTGATTCTAAGTGCCTTCCGAGAAACGGTTTGCCAAATTCTCCTTTTGTTTATTTACTTTAAATGCAGCAAGTACGTCAGTTTCACATCTGTTCTAAATTGCTGAAGTTTCAATGTTACAACAAAGATGCTGATAGTGGGGGTCTCTGTCATATATGTCCCTCTGTAAACCAAAGTTACAATAGGTTGCAGCTGCTTTACAGCAGGGCTATGGTATGTGCTCCATAGATAGAGCCAAATGGTATGTTGGTATTGCTTTCATTCTATTGCAAAGCAAATATGAACAAACTTTGTGCTCTTAATTCTCTAGCAGCTGTTTAATGTTACCAATAAAACATATTTGCAGCAGAATACACATGATGCTATGTATAGAGATTGTATTAGACCGCCTTAATTCATTTAAACCAGGGGCGTATTATGGCCTAGGCCAACAAGGCCGGTGCATAGGGCCACAGATTTGGGAGGGGCAGCACATCTGCCCTATCCTCTCTCTAAAAACCAGCACACAGTACAGCGAACGATAAAGTGCAGGCTTTTACAGAGAAGACAAGGCACATGCGCTGATTAAGGTCGCTCTTCACAGGCAGTGCTCCTTTAAACCGTTGCTTCATTTAGAGCCGCCGGCATTTTTGCAGTGGACGCGTTCTTGGTGAGAAACTTGCCCGGGGATATGCTTACAAGGTGAGGCTGGAGGAGAAGACCTTGTGCTGATATGCTGCCTCCCCGCCTTGTCAGCTGTGGTGGGTCTGAGAGGGCAGTGCTTATTGCGGTGCTTAGTAACTAACAGACTGGATGTGTATGTGCACTGCTTAGATCAGCTTGTGATGTCTAATCATAAACTCTAATAGCTAGCTTAAATGGACACTTAAAAAAGTTTCATTACTTGAATGATTGTAATTACTGTATGTTGTTGCAGGGATTGTTTCAAAGTGTATTCTTCTGTCCCTTCCTCTTCTCTCTCTTCTTTTCCTTTCTCATTCCCTTCCTCAACTCACTCCCTCCTTTCTTTCCCTCCCTTCTTTTCTCCCTCCTTCCCTTCTTTCCCTCCCTCTCTTCTTTCTCTCAACTCCCTCCCTTGCTCCCTTCTTTCACTCCCCCCTTTTCTTCTCTCCCTCCCCACTTTTCTCCCTCTCTCTCTCTCTCTCTCTCTCTCTCTCTCTCTCTCTCTCTCTCTCTCTCTCTCTCTCTCTCTTCCTCCCTTCTTTCGTTTCCCTCCCTTTTCCCCCCTCCCCTTCTTTTCTCTCCCTTCTCTCAGGGAAAATGGTATGAGATGCATGATATTCAACCCACCCGTATGCAAGTGTTTTGCTAGCCCATTTTCTTTTGAATTGTTATGAAAAACAAAAACAAAAAATTTTTTACACACTGACCCAAAAATATATTAGGTGGAAAAAATGCCTAAAACATTTGGAGAGGGGGGGCAGCAGAATTTTGAGTGCCTAGGGCAGCACAAAACCTAAATACGCCACTGATTTAAACAAATTAAAAAAACATTATCTAATATTTTTTAATCATGAATTTAAAATGGCACGCTTTAAACCAGTGATGGACAGAAATCAAATCTTAAAGGGACAGTGTACTGTGATTTTTTCATGTGTTCGCAATGAACCATTTTAACTGTTGGAGTGTATTAAATAGTTTACAAATAAATCCTTTACCTTTATTTTGTGGTTGAAAATAAATGTTTTTGCCGGTTGTATCCCTACATAATACTATACTTAAAATGTCAGTACTTAATTATTGGTTATAGAAACAGTATGCAAACAGAGAGGATTAGAAAAAAATCACGCTCCTAGTGGGGGGCAGGAAAAAGAGATAATAAATGTTCATTTTCCATTGATCTCACAGTGTATAGTTAGAGTTAAGATAAGGAGGATTTTGTTTACATATAGAGAGATAAGCTAATGGGGCCTGGTCTCCTTGCAGACACAGCCCAGTTGATTGGTTTGTGGTTTAATTTAGCAGAGAGAGCTATTTCATAGGCATTTTAAATTCTGCAGCTAGTATAAGAAGTCATTGTAAACAGTAATTTGTAGTTGTTTCTTGGTCTTTGTGATCCCCCACATATTTATAAAGTTGTTAGTTGTAGTTAAGGATTTTTAACTGTATAAGTAAAGTACGACATAAATAAAGAATTATTGGAAGAACTGTTATTTTAATAGAATCACCGGCTGTTTGATAGCTAAAAGCAGTTGCGCAATTGTTTTTATTTGTCTCTAAAAATGGTAAATATAATAGAAACAATTATATGATACTACTGCTATTATATTTTAGTTGCTCCCTAACAGGTAGATTACAAGTTATGCGCGTTAGAGGGTATTTAACGAACGCAACAAAAGTTGCGTTATTTCACCCTCCAGAGCGCTGCCATTACAAACAGCTGGCTTGTGCGTGCAATATAGTTGCATTGAGCTCCATACCACACAAAATACAAGCTCTGTTTTGACGTGCTCGCGCAAGCTTTCCCCATAGACATCAATGGGGAGAGCGTGCCAGAAAAAAAACCTAACACTTGCGATGACGGAATGAAAAGCTCCGTAACGCAGCCCCATTGATGTCTATGTTACCCTAACATAAAAACCACGTCTAAAAACCCATAATCTGCTCGCGCCGACATTGCCGACACCTACATAATGTTATTAACCCCTAATCTGCCGCTACCGACATTACCGCCACCAAAATAAATCTATTAACTCCTAATCTGCTGCTCCTGACATCGCCGCCACTATGAAAATTCATTAACCCCTATTCCGCCGCTCGCCACCACTATAATAAACCTATTAACCCCTAAACCGCAAGCCCCCTACAATAAAATATACTAAATTAAAATATTAACCCCTAAACCGAAAGCCCCCCACAACGAAATATACTAAATTAAACTATTAACCTCTAAACCTAACGCCCCCCCTAACTTTACATTCAAATTACAATTTCTCTATCTTAAAGGGACACTGAACCTAAATTTTTTCTTTCGTGATTCAGATAGAGCATGCAATTTTAAGCAACTTTCTAAGTTACTCATAGGGGCCTATCTATCAAGCTGTCAACCTAAAATACGCCAGAATTCCACATCGTAATTGTTGCGAGATTGATCCGACCTAGTTATCAAAACCTACAGACCGACAAAAGTTGAAATTTGTGACGTAACATACGATCCGCCACTCTCAATCCGACTCAGATTGATGCTTACGTCATTACAGATGTTCCGAATACACATTCGGCTCTATCTGACACTTTTTCCAAGTTATCAAACTTTTAACAAGTATGCTCGCGGCTATTCGGACGCATCTTATGTTCGATGCTGCAAAACAAAGAAATATAACCCATTGATTTCTATGGTAGAAAACAAGTAACGTTTGCACCTAACACCCTAACATAAACCCGAGTCTAAACATCCCTAATCTGCCGCCCCCGACATCGCCGACACCCTATTCTGCCGCTCCCCGACATCGCTGCAACCTAAATAAAGTTATTAACCCCTACCCCAACGCTCCCCGACACCGCCGCAACTAAATAAACGTATTAACCCGTAAACCTCTGGCCTCCCACATCACTACCACTAACTAAACCTATTAATCCCTAAACCGCAGTGGCGTATTTAGGTTTTGGGCTGCCCTAGGCACTCAAAATTTTGCTGCCCCCTCCAAAGATTTTAGGCCATTGTGTAAAATGTTTTTTTTTTTTTTCATAACAATTCAAAAGAAAATAGGCTAGCACTTGCATACAGGTGGGTTGAATTGCATGCATCTCATACCAGTCTGTTAGTTACTAAGACCTGCAATAAGCACTGCGCTCACAGACCTACCAGTAAACCGTCAGCCCCCCACATCGCCATAAACTAAATTAAGCTATTAAGCCCTAAACCTAACAAGCCGCTAACTTTAAATTCAAATTACAACATCCCTATCTTCAAATAAATTTAAACTTACCTGTAGATTTAAAATAAACTATTTTAAACTATTAATTAACCTACCCTAACTATTATCCTACAATTAAATTAAACTACCAATTAAATTAAATACATTACATATTAAAAAAACCTAACCCTACTCAAATTATTTAAATATACAATTAAACATTATTAAAAGTACAAAATTCCAGATAAAAACAAACACTAAGTTACGAAAAAACCAAACACAATTACGAAAAAAAAAAAAAAAAAAAATATCAAAAATAAAAAAGAATTACAACAGGTGTAATTCTTTTTTATTTTTGATCATTTGTTTTTTTTATTTTTCTTAATTGTGTTTGGTTTTTTTGTAACTTAGTGTTTGCTTTTATCTGTAATTTAGTACTTTTAATAATGTTTAATTGTATATTTAAATAATTTGAGTAGGGTTAGGTTTTTTAATATGTAATTTATTTAATTTAATTGGTAGTTTAATTTAATTGTAGGATAATAGTTAGGGTAGGTTAATTAATAGCCCTATCAAAATAAAAAAGCCCCCCCCCAAAAAATAAAAAAAAACCTAGCCTACAATAAACTACCAATGGCCCTTAAAAGGTATCAGCTCTTTTATCCGTAAAAATAAATACAAACATCCCCTCAACATTTAAACCCACCACCCACCCAACCAACCCCCCAAATAAAAAAATCTAAAATAACCTAAGCTCCCCATTGCCCTGAAAAGAGCATTTGTATGGGCATTGCCCTTAAAAGGGCATTTAGCTCTTTTACATGCCCAAACCCTAATCTAAAAATAAAACCCACCCAAAAAAAACCTTAAAAAAAAAACAACACTATCCCCCGACGATCCACTTACAGTTATTAAAGTCCTGCTTGAAGGATCCATCCAGCCGGAGAAGTCCTCATCCAGGTGGCAAGAAGTCTTCACCCAGACAGCAAGAAGTCTTCATCCAGTCGGAGAGCAGGTCCATCCTGAAGACATCCGGCACGGAGCATCCTCTTAATAGGTTGCCACCGTAAACTGGAACTTCAATGCAAATGACGCCATCCAAGATGGCGACCCTTGCATTCCTATTGGCTGAAAGATTTCAATCAGCCAATAGGAATTAGAGCTGCTAAAATCCTATTGGCTGTTGAAATCAGCCAATAGGATTTGAGCAGCTCTCATTTTATTGGCTGTTCCAATTAGCCAATAGGATTTGAGCACTAATCCTATTGTCTGATTGAAATCTTTTAGCCAATAGGAATGCAAGTGACGCCATCTTGGATGGCGTCACTTGCATTGAAGTTCCAGTTTATGGCGGCAACCGTATGAAGAGGATGCTCTGCGCCGGATGTAATCAGGAACTTCAATGCAAGTGACGCCATCCAAGATGGCGTCCCTTGCATTCCTTCTGGCTGAAAGATTTCAATCAGTCAATAGGATTAGAGCTCAAATCCTATTGGCTAATTGGAACAGCCAATAGAATGAGAGCTGCTCAAATCCTATTGGCTGATTTCAACAGCCAATAGGATTTTAGCAGCTCTTATTCCTTTTGGCTGATTGAAATCTTTCAGCCAATAGGAATGCAAGGGACACCATCTTGGATTGAAGTTCCAGTTTATGGCGGCAACCGTATGAAGAGGATGCTCCACGCCAGATGTCTTCAGGATGGACTCACTCCGCGCCGGATGGATGAAGATTTCTTGCCGCCTGGATGAGGACTTCTCCGGCTGGATGAAGATGGAAGAGGCTGCCCAGATTAAGACTTATTGCCGTCTGGATGAGGACTTCTCCGGCTGGATGAATCTTCAAGCGGGACTACAAGAACTGTAAGTGGATCGTCAGGGGTTAGTGTTAGGTTTTCTTAAGGTTTTTTTGGGTGGGTTTATTTTTAGATTAGGGTCTGGGCATGTAAAAGAGCTGAATGCCCTTTTAAGGGCAATGCCCATACAAATGCCCTTTTTCAAGGCAATGGGGAGCTTATGTTATTTTAGATTTAGGTTTTTTATTTTGTGGGGTTGGTTGGTTGGGTGGTGGGTTTTACTGTTGGGGTGTTTGTATTTTTTTTACAGGTAAAAGAGCTGATATATTTGGGGCAATGCCCCACAAAAGGCCCTTTTAAGGGCCATTGGTAGTTTATTGTATGCTAGTTTTTTTTTATTTTGGGGGGGCTTTTTTATTTTGATAGGGCTATTAGATTAGGTGTAATTCTTTTTTATTTTTGATAATGTGTTTATTTTTATTTTTCGTAATTTAGTGTTTGTTTAAATGTAACTTAGTTTTGGTTTTTTTTGGTAATTTAGTACTTTTAATAATGTTTAATAGTATATTTAAATAATTTGAGTAGGGTTAGGTTTTTTTAATATGTAATTTAATTGGTAGTTTAATTTAATTGTAGGATAATAGTTAGGGTAGGTTAACTAATAGTTTAAAATAGTTTATTTTAATTCTACAGGTAAGTTTAAATTTATTTGAAGATAGAGATGTTGTAATTTTAATTTAAAGTTAGCGGCTTGTTAGGTTTAGGGGTTAATAGCTTAATTTAGTTTATGGCGTTGTGGTGGGCTGTCAGTTTAGGGGTTAATAGGTTTAGTTAGTGGTGGTGATGTGGGAGGCCAGAGGTTTAGGGGTTAATACGTTTATTTATTTTGCGGCGAGGTCGGGGAGCGGCAAGATAGGGGTTAAAAACTTTATTTAGGTTGCGGCGGAGTCGGGGAGAGGCGGGATAGGGGTTAAACATTTTAGTATAGTGGCGGCGTTTAGTGACAAGGTATGAATAAAGTTGGGAAAAAGCAGAATAGATGCGAGATCGATGACTGCTAGTTAACAACTGTCCGATGCTCATCACCCTGTACTTGGTGCGTGTCTTTTTGCTGGCTTTTTTCCTAAATAAGGAGAGCGTATTGAGATACGTGGCTGCGATGTTAGGCGATTTTAGGCAAGCGTATTGGTGCCGGCGAATGCAGCATAGTTGACAGCTTGATAGATATCGCCCCTGATTTCAAATTTTCTTTATTCTCTTGGTATGTTTATTTGAAAAGCAAGAATGTAAGTTTAGATGCCGGCCCATTTTTGGTGAACAAACTGGGTTGTCCTTGCCGAGTGGACACCACCAATAAGCAAGTGCTATCCATTGTTCTGAACCAAAAATGTGTTGGCTCCTTAGCTTAGATGCCTTCTTTTTTCAAATAAAGATAGCAAGAGAACGAAGAAAAATTGATAATATAAATAAATTAGAAAGTTGCTTAAAATTGCATGCTCTATCTGAATCATGAAAGAAAATTAAATGAAAACGTACCTGTCAAATTAAAAAAACTAAGTTTAAACTAGCAATTAAATTAATATAACTATTAAACTAAAATTAAACTAACTACCAATTAAAGAAAACTAAAATACACATTAAAAAAAATCCTAACACTACTAAGATTTTTGAATAGGATGAGAGCTACTGAAATCCTATTGACTGTTCAAATCAGATTGAATAGCAAATATAATTTCAGTAGCTCTCATCCTATTGGCTGATTTGAACAACCAATAGGATTTCAGTAGCTCTCATCCTATTGGCTGATTTGATTTTCAAAAATCAAATCAGCCAATAGGAATGCAAGAAACGCCATTTTGAAAAGGCTCCCTTGCATTGAAGATTCAGTATACTGCGGCGACCGTATGAAGAGGATGCTCCGCGCCGAATGTCTTCAGGATGGACCCGCTCCACTCCACCGGGATGAAGATAGAAGACGCCGCCGGGATGAAGATTGAAGATGCCGCCTGGATGAAGATAGAAGATGTCGCCTGAATGGATGAAGACCTCGCCGCCTGGCTGAAGACCTCTCACAGCCTGGATGTCCGGACTTCAGGAACTGTAAGTGGATCTTCGGGGGTTAGTGTTAGGATTTTTTAAACTTTTTTGGGTGGATTTTTTTTAGTTTACGGTTTTGACTTTTCTTAAAAGAGCTAAATGCCCTTTTAAGGGCAAACAAAAGAGCTAAATGCCCCTTTAAGGGCAATTCCCATACAAATGCCCTTTTCAGGGCAATGGGTAGCGTAGGTTTTTGTTAGAGTTAGGTTTATTATTTTGGGGGGTTGGTTGGGTGGTGGGTTTTACCGTTTGTTTTTTTTGTGTTTTTTTAACAGGTAAAAGATCTGATATCTTTGGGGCAATGCCCCACAAAAGGCCCTTTTAAGGGCTATTGGTAGTTTATTGTAGGCTATGGTATTTTTTTATTTTGGGTGGACTTTTTTATTTTTATAGGGCTATTAGATTAGGTGTAATTCTTATTTATTTTTGATAATTTCGTTTGTTATTTTTCGTAATTTAGTGTTTGTTATTTTTTGTAATTTAGTATTTTTTATTTTTTGTAATTTTTATAGTAGTGTTAGGATTTTTTTAATGTGTATTTTAGTTTTCTTTAATTGGTAATTAGTTTAATTTTAGTTTAATAGTTATATTTGTTTATTTGTGGTTCAAACTTAGTTTTTTAATTTGACAGGTAAGTTTTAATTTCATTTAAGATAGGGAAATTGTAATTTTAATGTAAAGTTAGGGGGGCATTAGGTTTAGGGGTTACTAGTTTAAATTAGTTTATTTTTAATGTGGGGGGCTTTCGGTTTAGGGGTTAATAGTTTAATTTAGTATATTTCGTTGTGGGGGGCTTGCGGTTTAGGGGTTAATAGGTTTATTATAGTGGCGGCGGTGGCTGGGAGCGGCGAAATAGGGGTTACTACATTTTATTAGTGGTAGTGATGCCGGGAGCAGCAGATTAGGGGTTAATAACTTTATTATATTGGCGGCAGTGTTGGGGAGCGGCGGAATAGGGGTTAATAACTTTAGTATAGTGGGGGCGATGTGGGAGGGCCTCGGTTTAGTTATGAGTTAATAGGTAGTTTATGAGTGTTTAGTGTACTTTGTAACAATTTAGTTATTAGTTTTATGTAACAGTTTTGTTGCGTAAAACTCATAACTACTGCTCTCAGATGGCGGTACGGTACTTGTTGTTATAGGGTGTAACGCAAGCTTTTTAGCCTCACCGCAAAACTCATAATGGGAGCGCTATGGTAATCCCATGAAAAACGTCATTATTACGAGTGCGGGACTGATGTTGCGTTGCAGGCTAAAAGGTTTGGGACAGCTATACCGACAAGACTTGTAATGGCCTTTGCCTGTGAGTCTGTACTGGACTTTGCCTGTGAGTCTATACTGGACTTTGCCTGTGAGTCTGTACTGGACTTTGCCTGTGAGTCTATACTGGACTTTGCCTGTGAGTCTGTACTGGACTTTGCCTGTGAGTCTGTACTGGACTTTGCCTGTGAGTCTGTACTGGACTTTGCCTGTGAGTCTGTACAGGACTTTGCCTGCGCTTCTTGGTAGTTTCTTACCTGACCTCTGCCTGCAAGTCTTCTGCTTGTCTGACCATTCCTATGGATAACCCTCTATAATGGACTTTGCCTGTGAGTCTGTACTGGACTTTGCCTGTGAGTCTGTACTGGACTTTGCCTGTGAGTCTGTACTGGACTTTGCCTGTGAGTCTGTACTGGACTTTGCCTGTGAGTCTGTACTGGACTTTGCCTGTGAGTCTGTACTGGACTTTGCATGTGAGTTGCTAACCTAGCCAGTCTGACCATTCTATACTATTCTGATTAAAGCTGCTGACCTTGGCCTGCCTGACAAGTCCTCTGGAGAGCTCTCTGTGTTGTCCGTACCTTTTGGTCTTCTTTCCTGCTGTCACTGTGAGTCATATTTTACCATTTCTTTACCATTGCCTGTTTACAAATCTCTGCTGTTCCTGTGGGTCATGTTGTGGGTAGTGTTCAGTGAGCTAGCCGTTGGGTCTAATTCAGAAATGATACGCAGTTCACGGACACCTATATATGTGATTTGCTGATGGAATGAAATTTAAAACTTGAAAAAAAATGTTTTTTACTTGTTTGATAATTAGAGTACATGGTATTACATTGTCTTTGTTATTATGTAATCATGTTGTATTTAATTGTCCTTTAAACACTTGTGAGGCTTCAGAGTGATGAATAACACACCTCTATTAACAGCAATATGGCTAATGCAGCTCTGTTAACATCAATAGTGGCTTGTATAGGATATAACCTTTGTTTGGAGGAAGAATCTTCCTTTCAAATAGAAAAAAATATTATAATAAGTTTGTTAAGCAGTGACAGTAAAGTCAAAATTAAACTTTCATGATTCAGACTTTGCAATTAACTTCTATTATCTTTTGTGCATTATCTTTTGATATGCATACTTTCTGAGGCAACAGCTCCTATTGAGCATGTCTGTGCAAGGATTCACAGAATAAACGTATATGCATGTTGTGATTGGCCGATGGCTATCACATGATGCATTGGAAAGGAGAATGAAAATAACTTTGACATTTTTCCACCAGTAGATTTGTTAAGCACTTCGTTCATATCAGTTTTACTCCAACACAATTTTACTTATAGTTTCAATAGCAATTTAAAGGGACATTATACACTAGATTTTTTTTTGCATAAATGTTTTGTAGATGATCCATTTATATAGCCTATACAGATTTTTTTTGTTATAAAAAAAAGTATAGTTTTGCTTCATTTTAAAGGGACACTGAACCCAAATTTTTTCTTTCGTAATTCAGATAGAGCATGCAATTTTAAGCAACTTTCTAATTTACTCCTATTATCACATTTTCTTCATTCTCTTGGTATGTTTATTTGAAAACCAAGAATGTAAGTTTAGATGCCGGCCCATTTTTGGTGAACAACCTGGGATGTCCTTGCTGATTGGACAGCACCAATAAACAAGTGCTGTCCATGGTCCTGAACCACAAATTTGCTGGCTCCTTGGCTTAGATGCCTTCTTTTTCAAATAAAGATAGCAAGAGAACGAAGAAAAATTGATAATAGCAGTAAATTTGAAAGTTGCTTAAATTGCATGCTCTATCTGAATCATGAAAGAAAAAAATTGGGTTCAGTGTCCCTTTAAATAACATTGCACTGACTCCTAACCAGACAAGTCTTCTGCTTGTCTGACCATTCCTATGGATAACCCTCTATACTGGACTTTGCCTGTGAGTCTGTACTGGACTTTGCCTGTGAGTCTGTACTGGACTTTGCCTGTGAGTCTATACTGGACTTTGCCTGTGAGTCTGTACTGGACTTTGCCTGTGAGTCTGTACTGGACTTTGCCTGTGAGTCTGTACTGGACTTTGCCTGTGAGTCTGTACAGGACTTTGCCTGCGCTTCTTGATAGTTTCTTACCTGACCTCTGCCTGCAAGTCTTCTGCTTGTCTGACCATTCCTATGGATAACCCTCTATAATGGACTTTGCCTGTGAGTCTGTACTGGACTTTGCCTGTGAGTCTGTACTGGACTTTGCCTGTGAGTCTGTACTGGACTTTGCCTGTGAGTCTGTACTGGACTTTGCCTGTGAGTCTGTACTGGACTTTGCATGTGAGTTGCTAACCTAGCCAGTCTGACCATTCTATACTATTCTGATTAAAGCTGCTGACCTTGGCCTGCCTGACAAGTCCTCTGGAGAGCTCTCTGTGTTGTCCGTACCTTTTGGTCTTCTTTCCTGCTGTCACTGTGAGTCATATTTTACCATTTCCTTACCATTGCCTGTTTACAAATCTCTGCTGTTCCTGTGGGTCATGTTGTGGGTAGTGTTCAGTGAGCTAGCCATTGGGTCTAATTCAGGAATGATACGCAGTTCACGGCCACCTATATATGTGATTTGCTGATGGAAGGAAATTTGAAAACTTGAAAAAAAAAATGTTTTTTACTTGTTTGATAATTAGAGTACATGGTATTACATTGTCTTTGTTATTATGTAATCATGTTGTATTTAATTGTCCTTTAAACACTTGTGAGGCTTCAGAGTGATGAATAACACACCTCTATTAACAGCAATATGGCTAATGCAGCTCTGTTAACATCAATAGTGGCTTGTATAGGATATAACCTTTGTTTGGAGGAAGAATCTACCTTCCAAATAGAAAAAAATATTATAATAAGTTTGTTAAGCAGTGACAGTAAAGTCAAAATTAAACTTTCATGATTCAGACTTTGCAATTAACTTCTATTATCTTTTGTGCATTATCTTTTGATATGCATACTTTCTGAGGCAACAGCTCCTATTGAGCATGTCTGTGCAAGAATTCACAGAATAAACGTATATGCATGTTGTGATTGGCTGATGGCTATCACATGATGCATTGGAAAGGAGAATGAAAATAACTTTTTCCACCAGTAGATTTGTTAAGCACTTCGTTCATATCAGTTTTACTCCAACACAATTTTCCTTATAGTTTCAATAGCAATTTAAAGGGACATTATACACTAGATTTTTTTTTGCATAAATGTTTTGTAGATGATCCATTTATATAGCCTATACAGATTTTTTTTGTTATAAAAAAAAGTATAGTTTTGCTTCATTTTAAAGGGACACTGAACCCAAATTTTTTCTTTCGTGATTCAGATAGAGCATGCAATTTTAAGCAACTTTCTAATTTACTCCTATTATCACATTTTCTTCATTCTCTTGGTATGTTTATTTGAAAACCAAGAATGTAAGTTTAGATGCCGGCCCATTTTTGGTGAACAACCTGGGATGTCCTTGCTGATTGGACAGCACCAATAAACAAGTGCTGTCCATGGTCCTGAACCACAAATTTGCTGGCTCCTTGGCTTAGATGCCTTCTTTTTCAAATAAAGATAGCAAGAGAACGAAGAAAAATTGATAATAGCAGTAAATTTGAAAGTTGCTTAAATTGCATGCTCTATCTGAATCATGAAAGAAAAAAATTGGGTTCAGTGTCCCTTTAAATAACATTGCACTGACTCCTAACCAGACAAGTCTTCTGCTTGTCTGACCATTCCTATGGATAACCCTCTATACTGGACTTTGCCTGTGAGTCTGTACTGGACTTTGCCTGTGAGTCTGTACTGGACTTTGCCTGTGAGTCTATACTGGACTTTGTCTGTGAGTCTGTACTGGACTTTGCCTGTGAGTCTGTACTGGACTTTGCCTGTGAGTCTGTACTGGACTTTGCCTGTGAGTCTGTACTGGACTTTGCCTGTGAGTCTGTACAGGACTTTGCCTGCACTTCTTGATAGTTTCTTACCTGACCTCTGCCTGCAAGTCTTCTGCTTGTTTGACCATTCCTATGGATAACCCTCTATAATGGACTTTGCCTGTGAGTCTGTACTGGACTTTGCCTGTGAGTCTGTACTGGACTTTGCCTGTGAGTCTGTACTGGACTTTGCCTGTGAGTCTGTACTGGACTTTGCATGTGAGTTGCTAACCTAGCCAGTCTGACCATTCTATACTATTCTGATTAAAGCTGCTGACCTTGGCCTGCCTGACAAGTCCTCTGGAGAGCTCTCTGTGTTGTCCGTACCTTTTGGTCTTCTTTCCTGCTGTCACTGTGAGTCATATTTTACCATTTCCTTACCATTGCCTGTTTACAAATCTCTGCTGTTCCTGTGGGTCATGTTGTGGGTAGTGTTCAGTGAGCTAGCCATTGGGTCTAATTCAGGAATGATACGCAGTTCACAGACACCTATATATGTGATTTGCTGATGGAAGGAAATTTGAAAACTTGAAAAAAAAAATGTTTTTTACTTGTTTGATAATTAGAGTACATGGTATTACATTGTCTTTGTTATTATGTAATCATGTTGTATTTAATTGTCCTTTAAACACTTGTGAGGCTTCAGAGTGATGAATAACACACCTCTATTAACAGCAATATGGCTAATGCAGCTCTGTTAAAATCAATAGTGGCTTGTATAGGATATAACCTTTGTTTGGAGGAAGAATCTACCTTCCAAATAGAAAAAAATATTATAATAAGTTTGTTAAGCAGTGACAGTAAAGTCAAAATTAAACTTTCATGATTCAGACTTTGCAATTAACTTCTATTATCTTTTGTGCATTATCTTTTGATATGCATACTTTCTGAGGCAACAGCTCCTATTGAGCATGTCTGTGCAAGAATTCACAGAATAAACGTATATGCATGTTGTGATTGGCCGATGGCTATCACATGATGCATTGGAAAGGAGAATGAAAATAACTTTTTCCACCAGTAGATTTGTTAAGCACTTCGTTCATATCAGTTTTACTCCAACACAATTTTCCTTATAGTTTCAATAGCAATTTAAAGGGACATTATACACTAGATTTTTTTTTGCATAAATGTTTTGTAGATGATCCATTTATATAGCCTATAGAGATTTTTTTTGTTATAAAAAAAAGTATAGTTTTGCTTCATTTTAAAGGGACACTGAACCCAATTTTTTTCTTTCGTGATTCAGATAGAGCATGCAATTTTAAGCAACTTTCTAATTTACTCCTATTATCACATTTTCTTCATTCTCTTGGTAAGTTTAGATGCCGGCCCATTTTTGGTGAACAACCTGGGTTGTCCTTGTTGATTGGACAGCACCAATAAACAAGTGCTGTCATTGGTTCTGAACCACAAATTTGCTGGCTCCTTGGCTTAGATGCCTTCTTTTTCAAATAAAGATAGCAAGAGAACGAAGAAAAATTGATAATAGCAGTAAATTTGAAAGTTGCTTAAAATTGCATGCTCTATCTGAATCATGAAAGAAAACAAATTGGGTTCAGTGTCCCTTTAAATAACATTGCACTGATTTTCAGACTCCTAACCAAACCCCAACATTTACTGATGTATACCTACTCCAGCTTGCTCCTGTGTGTGTAAAGAGTCTTCTCATATGCAGAGGAAGGAATCTTTTTTGGCAATAGAACCACTTGTAGTGGGTGTTCCAGCTAACCTTTTCAACAGTGCTAAACTGGGAGCTTCTAAGTAAGTTGTTAAACGGTTTTATACTGGATATGTATATCAGTATCTGTGCATATTATTCTTTATAGTAGTGTCTATTACATGCAGTTACATGAAAATTGGTGCATACTGTCCCTTTAACCACTTTTCTTTCATAAAAAATATCATTTTGACAATTTTACTTGCAGGTCTTTCATAGGCAAACCATATTTTTAATTATATATACTTAGTTTTATCACAGAAGATCAATGTTGTAGATGAATTTTAACATCTATAAACAAAAATATTGTGTGTACTTATGAGGAATTCTCAAGATTTATTTTGGAGCCCACATTTCAGAATACCATCATTACACAGTGATCCTGAATATGTTGAATATTCCAGGCACTACGGATGCTTTCAACTACGTGTCAATAGATTTTATTGCAATCTGTAAACAAACTGGTACACCTAGCCTCTCATAAAATATTTGTGCCAAATAACACCTTTTACAGTGGTCATTTTCAAACGTCCACCAATCATTTCTAAAAGACCTTTCTGATCTAATGGAAAAGTTTATTATGAGTTTTGATTCAAAACACCTTGAATTTTGTGACCATCTGGTGTTAGGCAAATTTTCTAAAGTATAATATAAAATAATTTCAAGTTAAAGAAACACAACTAACAGGTTTTACTGATGCTTAAAAGGACAAATAAAAAATTATAATGAGAAAGAAACATTTTTATAATGTATTCTTGGGTTTTTCTTTATTTAAAACTAAGATCAACTCGCCAGTAGAGATGGGCAAATGTTTTGCAACATTCAAAAAAATGAAAGAAATTTTTAACACATTTGTTTGTTCGTTTCAAATTTCGAATTTTTGTACAACATTCTAACATTTGTTTAATGCAATAGTATTTCTAATGCTATCTTTAAATGTAATATTCAAATCAAATTATGCAACAAAAAAAAAAAAAAACAGCCAATCAGCGTTATAAGTTTTGAGTTCACACTACTGTGGTTTTGTTGTGTTTTAATATCATCTTGAAACATTTCACAGTAAATTTCCTTAAACTGAAGAGGGAAATAAACGGCTAGATTATGAGTCTTGCGTTAGCCTTAAAAAGCAGCGTTGAGAGGTCCCAACACTGCTTTTTAACGCCCGTTGGTATTACGAGTCTGGCAGGTACAGGTGTACCGCTGACTTTTCTTCCGCGACTCGAGCATACTGCAAATCCCCTTACGTCAATTGCGTATCCTATCTTTTCAATGGGTATTACGAGTCTTGGAAGAAGTGAGCGGTAGACCCTCTCCTGTCAAACTCCTACCGCATTTAAAAGTCAGTAGTTAAGAGTTTTATGGGCTAACTCCGTAACATAAAACTCTTAACTAAAGTGCTACAGAGTACACTAATACCCATAAACTACCTATTAACCCCTAAACCGAGGCCTCCCCCACATCGCAAACACTTAAATAATTTTTTTAACCCCTAATCTGCCGACCGGACATCACTGCCACTTCAATAAATATATTAACGGTACCCCTAAACCGCCGCACTCCCTCCTCGCAAACACTAGTTAAATTTTATTAACCCCTAATCTGCCGTCCCTAACATCGCCGACACCTACCTACATTTATTAACCCCTAATCTGCCGCCCCAACGTCGCCGCAACTATATTAAATGTATTAACCCCTAAACCTAAGTCTAACCCTAACCCTAACACCCCCCTAACTTAAATATAATTTAAATAAAACGAAATAAAATTACTACAATTAAATAAATTATTCCTATTTAAAACTAAATACTTACCGATAAAATAAACCCTAAGCTAGCTACAATATAACTAATAATTACATTGTAGCTATCTCAGGGTTTATTTTAATTTTACAGGCAACTTTGTATTTATTTTAACTAGGTACAATAGTTATTAAATAGCTATTAACTATTTAATAACTGCCTAGCTAAAATAAATACAAATATACCTGTAAAATAAATCCTAACCTAAGTTACAATTACACCTAACACTACACTATCATTAAATAAATTACCTAAATTAACTACAATTAATTACAATTAAATTAAATAAACTAAATTACGAAAAAAAACACTAAAATACAAAAAATAATAAAATAATTACAAGAATTTTAAACTAATTACACCTAATCTAATCCCCCTAATAAAATAAAAAAGCCCCCCAAAATAAAAAAAATCCCTACCCTATACTAAATTACAAATAGCCCTTAAAAGGGCTTTTTGCGGGGCATTGCCCCAAAGTAATCAGCTCTTTTACCTGTAAAAAAAATGCAATACCGCCCCCCAACATTACAACCCACCACCCACACACCCAACCCTACTCTAAAACCCACCCAATCCCCCCTTAATAAAACCTAACACTACCCCCTTGAAGATCACCCTACCTTGAGACGTCTTCAACCAACCGGGCAGAAGTGGTCCTCCAGAGGGGCAGAAGTCTTCATCCGATCCGGGCAGAAGAGGACCTCCAGACGGGCAGAAGTCTTCATCCAGGCGGCATCTTCTATCTTCATCCATCCAACGAGGAGCGGCTACATCTTGAAGACATCCGACGCGGAGCACCCATCCAGACCGACAACTACCCGACGAATGACGGTTCCTTTAAATGACGTCATCCAAGATGGCGTCCCTTGAATTCCGATTGGCTGATAGGATTCTATCAGCCAATCGGAATTAAGGTAGGAAAAATCCTATTGGCTGATGCTATCAGCCAATAGGATTGAAGTTCAATCCTACTGGCTAATCCAATCAGCCAATAGGATTGATCTTGCATTCTATTGGCTGTTCCAATCAGCCAATAGAATGCAAGCTCAATCCTATTGGCTGATTGGATTAGCCAGTAGGATTTTTCCTACCTTAATTCCGATTGGCTGATAGAATCCTATCAGCCAATCGGAATTCAAGGGACGCCATCTTGGATGACGTCATTTAAAGGAACCGTCATTCGTCGGGTAGTTGTCGGTCTGGATAGATGCTCTGCGTCGGATGTCTTCAAGATGGAGCCGCTCCTCGTCGGATGGATGAAGATAGAAGATGCCGTCTGGATGAAGACTTCTGCCCGTCTGGAGGTCCTCTTCTGCCTGGATCGGATGCAGACTTCTGACCCTCTGGAGGACCACTTCTGCCCGGTTGGGTGAAGACGTCTCAAGGTAGGGTGATCTTCAAGGGAGTAGTGTTAGGTTTTATTAAGGGGGGATTGGGTGGGTTTTAGAGTAGGGTTGGGTGTGTGGGTGGTGGGTTGTAATGTTGGGGGGGTATTGTATTTTTTTTACAGGTAAAAGAGCTGATTACTTTGGGGCAATGCCCCACAAAAAGCCCTTTTAAGGGCTATTTGTAATTTAGTATAGGGTAGGGTTTTTTTTATTTTGGGGGACTTTTTTATTTTATTAGGGGGATTAGATTAGGTGTAATTAGTTTAAAATTCTTGTAATTATTTTATTATTTTTGTATTTTAGTGGGTTTTTTTTCCCGTACTTTAGTTTATTTAATTTAATTGTATTTAATTGTATTTAGTTTAGGTAATTAATTTTAGTGTAGTGTTAGGTGTAATTTTAACTCAGGTTAGGGTTTATTTTACAGTTAAATTTGTACTTATTTTATCTAGGTAGTTAGTAAATAGTTAATAACTATTTAATAACTATTCTACCTAGTTAAAATAAATACAAAGTTGCCTGTAAAATAAAAATAAATCCTAAACTAGCTACAATGTAACTATTAGTTATATTGTAGCCATCTTAGGGTTTATTTTACAGGTAAGCTTAGTTTTAAATAGGAATAATTAATTTAATTGTAGTAATTTTATTTAGATTATTTTAAATTATATTTAAGTTAGGGGGGGGATTAGGGTTAGACTTAGGTTTAGGGGTTAATATATTTATTATAGTGGCGGCAGATTAGGGGTTAATAAGTGTAGGTAGGTGACGGCGACATTGGGGGCGGCAGATTAGGGGTTAATAAATATAATGTAGGGTTCGGCGATGTTGAGGGCAGCAGATTAGGGGTTCATTAGTATAATGTAGGTGGCGGCAGTGTCTGGAGCGGCAGATTAGGGGTTAATAATATAATGCCGGTGTCGGCAATGTTGGGGGCGGCAGATTAGGGGTTAATAAGTATAAGATTAGGGGTGTTTAGACTCGGGGTTCATGTTAGGGTGTTAGGTGTAGACATAAATTTACTTTCCCCATAGGAATCAATGGGGCTGCGTTAGGAGCTGAACGCTGTTTTTTGCAGGTGTTAGGTTTTTTTTCAGCAGATTCTGCCCCATTGATTCCTATGGGGAAATCGTGCACGAGCACGTTTTACCAACTCACCGCTACCGTAAGCAGCGCTGGTATTACAGTGAGATGTGGAGCTAAATTTTGCTCGACACTCACTTTTTAGAGGCTAAGGCCGGGTTGTAAAAAAACCGTAATACCAGCGTTGTCTGTAGGTGAGCGGTGAGCTGAAACTGCTCGTTAACACCGCACCCCTGTTACCGCAAAACTTGTAATCTCGCTGAAAGTGACTGTGCTTGCACATGCCAGATGAATGCTCTCTTGTAAGTTCAACAAGAATCTTGATTGGATGTTTAAAGCCCCTCTAAAAGGAGCATTGGCATTGACGAGGACACTAGCACCTCCAGCATAATGGCTGCCCCCCTTCCTAGCTCAGTTTTTCCATACCCAGCCAGGACATGCCACACCTAAACCTGAACCTATGGTTCTTACCTGCTATTAAAATATATTTCTTATACATCAAAGGAACTGACAAGATGTGGAGCTCGATCCAGGGACTATATTGACTCAAAACATCTATTTTAATAAGCAAATGCTTTGCATATCAATATATCAACCTGATATACCTTATTGAAAAATAAAGAAAGCAAAAATGTAATATACGGATAACAAAATCCTGATGTTGTTGCACTTAGAAATGCCTTTTAAAGGGACACTCAATCAAAATTAAACTTTCATTATTCAGATAGGGCATGCCATTTTAAACAACTTTCCAATTTATTTCCATTAACAAAATGTGCACAGTCTTTTTATATTTAAACTTTTTGAGTCACCAGCTCCTACTGAGCATGTGCAAGAATAAGTGTGTATGCGTTTGTGATTGGCTGATGGCTGTCACATTGTACGTGTATGCATTTGTGATTGGCTGATGGCTGTCACATGGTACATGGGGAGTGGAAAAAGACATAACTTTTAAAATTGTCAGAAAAAAAAATCTACTACTCATTTGAAGTTCAGACTAAGTGCTATTGCATTGTCTTGTTATCTTGCATTTGATGTTTATGCAAATCTACTGTGTTGACTGGTCCTAAAGGCTCTGTCCACATCAATACATTGTGTAGTGGAGATTTTGGAATACTGTACTTGTATAACCCTTTATTTGCCATCTTTGCCGTCTGGCTGGACTCTACATGTGCTTCAAAGGGCAGACCTGAGCCCCCGCTGTGGTAGGGAGACCGGGACTTATTAAACTAACTTATTTTACAGTGCTTCCACTGTTTGAAGCCCAACTAATCTAACTAAATCTTCAAGGAGACAGTGCGCCTCACACGGCTCCCACACACTTGAGTGCTGACCGCTTTTGTGTAGCAGCTCCCCTTAAAGGACCACTAAATATAGTAGAACTTGACAAATACACAATAAAAAAAGACAAATAGCGTCTACTTTGAATTTGAAATGAGCAGTAGAAATTTTTCTGGCAAAGTTAATCCAATTTTCCCTTCCCCTTTAACACGAAGCTTATGAGTATACAATTTTGAAAAAGTTTATTATTACATTTGCTTAGTTCTCATGTTATTCTTTGTTGAAGAGATATTTAGATAAGTAGCGTGCACATGTTTGAAGCGCTACATGACAGGAAATAGTGCTGCCATCTAGTGTTCATGCTAATGTATAACATTGTTGGAAAACTGCTACCATATAGTGCTGCAGACAGGTGCATGCTCCTGAATTTATCTCGCTGCTTTTCAACAAAGGATAGCAAGAAGACAAAGTTTGATCATAGAAGTACATTGAAAAGTTGCTTAAAATTCTATGTTTTATCTGAATCATAAAAGCAAAATTTTGGTTTTATGTCCCTTTAATTTTGAGTTGCCCTTTAAACTAGGAGACACGCCTCTTGGATCCTTTCCTGCTGACAAGTAGGCCGTCTAGAAAATAAGACAGTAAAATCATCTTAACTGCCATATAACTTTTTTTTGCCAGAAATTCTTCTTTAATAGCTACTAAATGAACATATTTTGTCAACCTAGTTTATCCTACTAAGGATTTAAAGGGACATGAAACCTAAAATTTTTCTTTCATGATTTAGGTAGAACAATTTTAAACAACTTTCTAATTTATCTCTATTGCAAAATTTGTTTCATTCTCTTGTTATAATTTGTTGAAGGACCAGCAATGCACTCCTGGCTTCTAACTGAACACATGTGTGAGCCTATGACAATCGATATATATATGTAGCCACCAATTGGCAGCTAGAACCTAGGTTCTTTGCTGCTCCTGAGCTTATCTAGATAAACCGTTCAGCAAAAGATAACAAGAGAAGGAAGCAAATTAAATAATAGAAGTAAATTGGAAAGTTCTTTAAAATTGTATTCTCTATCTGAATGTCATGAATGTCTAATTATGACTTTACTGTCCCTTTAATGAAGGCTATAACTATGAAGGCGCATGAACATGTGTTTGTTTATTTAATGCACTTTGTTCCAGGATGTGATTGAGCTTAAATGTTAGGGGAGAGTCTTGTGGAGCAAGGCAGAGAGTTCCACAAGATGGGAGCCAGTTTGGAGAAGTCCTGTAAATGGGAATGTGAGAAGGTAACAAGAGAGGAGGAGAGTAGGAGATTGTGGGCAGAGCAAAGGGTGAAGGGGTCGGGAGGGAGAGTATCTGGAGACAAGGTCTGAGATGTAGGGGGGAGCAGTGCAGTTGAGGGCTTTGTATGTCAGAGTGAGAATTTTGTGTTTAAGCCTGGAGGCAAGAGGAAGCCAGTGATGGGATTGGCAGTGAGGTGCAGCAGATGAAGAGTGACGTGTAATGAAGATGAGCCTGGCAGAGGCATTTATTATGGATTGTAAAGGAGCTAGGCGGCAGCTAAAGAGACCAGAGAGGATAGAGTTGCAGTAATCAAGGCGGGAAAGGATGAGAGAGAGGATTAGAATCTTAGTTGTGTCTTGTTAAAGGAAATGTCTAATTTTAGAGATGTTTTTAAGTTGGAAATGGCAGGCTTTAGCCAAGGACTTAATGTGAGGAGTGAAAGAAAGATCTGAGTCAAGTGTGACCCCAAGACATAGAGCATGTGGGGTAGGGGTAATGATAGAGTTATCGACAGTTATAGAGAAGTTGGGGGTGGAGATTTTTGAAGAAGGGGGGAAAAAAAGGAGCTTAGTTTTGGAGAGATTTAGCTTAAGGTAGAGAGATGACATCCAAGATGAGATATAAGACAGTTAGTGACACAGGTTTGCAAGGAAGAAGATAGGTCTGGTGCAGAGAGGTAGATTTAGGTGTCATCGGCATACAAATGGTATTTAAAACCATGGGACTTTATTAAGGAACCAAAAGATGATGTGTAGATTGAGAAGAGGACCAAGTACAGAGCCTTGCGGTACCCCAACAGAAAGTGGTAACGGGGCAGAGGATGCCCAGACAAGGCTACACTAAAGGTACTGTTAGACAGATAGGAAGAGAACCACAAGAGAGCTGTGTCGCAAATATCAAAGGATTGGAGGGTTTGGAGCAAAAGAGGGTGGTCGACAGTATCAAAGGCTGCAGACAGATCAAGGAGGATAAGCAGAGAGAAGTGGCCTTTTGCTGTAAGAAGGTATTTGGTAACCTTAACAATTGCTGTCTCTGTGGAGCAAAATCCAGATTGCAGTGGGTCAAAGAGGGAGTTTAATGTAAAGAAATGGGATAGATGTGCATATACTAGCTTTTCAAGAAGCTTTGAGGCAAGAGGGAGTAGGGAAATAGGGCAGTAGTTGGATGGGGAGGATGGATTGAAAGATGTTTTTTTGAGGATAGGTGTGACCAGTGCATGTTTAAGAGATGAGGGAAATATACCAGTGCTGAGGGAGAGGTGTGATGTGTGCGAGTATAGGGGTAAGGGTAGAAGAGAGGGAGGGGAGTAGCTGTGAGGGGATGGGGTTGAGGGGACAGGTAGTGAGGTGAGAGGATAGTATAAGGGCAGAAACTTCTTCCTCTGTAACAGGGGCAAAAGAACTACATTTTGGCTATGTGGGTTTTGGATGATTGTGAACTTTTGGGGGGGTAGGAGACCGGTAGTATGTTGAGAGCCGATTTCATTTCTGATTAAGTCGATTTTGTTGTTGAAGTAGCTAGCAAAATCTTGAGCTGATACGGAAGTTGTAGTGGGAGGTGGGGGTGGGCGGAGAAGGGTATTGAATGTAAAGAACAGACCTTTTTGGTTTGAAGAAAGAGTAGAGATAAGAGTAGAGAAGTAGTTTTTTTTTTTTTGAATACCTGTAACTACCTAGCACTGATTAATTGGGGTAGTCGACTTCCTGTTGGGAGGAGCTGGCGTGTGAAGGCGCCGCTCTGTGCGCAGGTGTTTGTGGCGCAGTGATACAACGCTACCGACCGGTGCTTGCCTTGCCGTTGCTCGCGGAGACTACTATCCTGGCGGAGTGGAATCCCTGAGCCCGGACGTGGAGCTAGCGCTGTGGAAGTCACCGCAAGGCCGAATTTGCTCTGTCGGCTAGAGCCTCCTTCTTGCCTGGTCCCGGTCCTGGTTGCCGGCGGATCTAGGAGTAGAGTTTACAGGAACCACCCTGCTAGTCACCAGCGCGCTCAAGGAGTGCATAATTCGCTGGTGACGGAAATAAAAGGAAGGTGCCAATGCTGAAGCTGCTGCCTTGAAGTCCCGATTACTCCCTGGAGGTGTCCGGTGTAGCAAAAGGTGTACGTCTTAGGAGAGCAGCAATCAGGCCCAGAGTATACGATAGTGGAGGTCCTAACCGCAAGTATTTACTGTTTTGGCTAAACATCGCCTAAAAAGGCACCTGAAATGCTTGTATGACTCTGAACCTGCTTATACTTTATAGTCTGACATTTATGTGGTGCCTGTGACTGGGGCCTTAGCTCTTCTTCCTACCCCGCCAAACACGTTTCCAGCTGTGTTAAAAGTACAGGCGCTTGGACATACCTAAAATTTGCAAGTAGAAGTTTAAGCTGTTCCCTTCAAGTTGTGTTGACATTTGAGAATATCCAAGCTCAAAGGAGAAGTATTACTATTATTTATCTCGCTTGGCGTGCCAAGGAACAAGACTAACACCTTTAAATACTAGGAACGTTTTATTTTCTAGAAACATTGCAACAAAAGGAAAAGACTCCTGACTAGGAGAAACTAATTCTACCTGTCTAATTAAGTGTGCTGCCTTTCAGTATATGGCCTGCTGTTGTCAGTTATAAGCAATGCATAGATTATAAATATCAGAGTGCTAGTAATTACCATTAGGCAATCATCTGGTGCAGGAAGGCAATAGAAAACTGTAATTGTAATTATTGTAGCTGGTTAAGTACTAAAGAAAGTATCCCCTAAAGGTTATAAGGGGTCCCAAGATATGCCTATGTTTGTAATAATAGAAGAACTATTTTGTTAACATATAAGTTACTGATGTTGGTTCCCCTTAAAGTGTGTATCTGTGTACCTCATGCTGTAGTGTCAAGCTAGTATTCTCAGTAACAGCACATGAGGAACTGCAAAAAAAAAAAAAAAAAATTTCTCTTCTTTTCCCTTTTACATTTTCTTGTTGGTACACTGTGGTAATAGAACTTAAGCAGAATTTAGATAGCAGCAAATTGGAAAGGAACAAGGGTTGAATCACCTGAGCACGCCTGTTTTCTTTCTTTTCTTTTTTTCACTTCCTTTTTTTTTTTTTCTCTTCCCACACATTCTTTTTTTTTTTTTCCTTTCTTTTTTTTATCTCACCTTGTTTTCTTTTTTTCCCTTCTAATTTTTTTCCCCCACACCACTATATCACATGGAAAGATTTGTATCACACTCCAAGGCAAATTCCCCGATAATGCCACCTAAACACAAAGAAAAAAAAAACACTAGACAAAATGACACTAGCATCTCACATGATTCTTCACATAACACAGTTTTAAACCCTGACTCACCCAACCTACTCAGCCAAATAGCTGGAATTATTAACCCACAGTTTGATTCACTAAAGATAGAGATAACCACATTAACAAATGAGGTAAGGCAGTTCCATACTAGGCTTGAAGAAGCAGAAAACAGGATCTCGGATTTGGAAGACAGGGTTAATAATCAAGACCACCTTACTATATTACACCAAAACAAGTTAGATGAGTTACAGACTAGAGTTGAAGAGATAGAGGATCGCGCTCGCCGTAATAATTTTAGGATAATTGGGTTACCAGAATCTGATAAGTATCAAGATCTAATTGCCTTTGCCTCTACTATGCTTCCTGAGATATTAAATTGCCCAAACAACAGCCCAATTAGAATTGAGCGTGCGCACAGAGTAGGGCCTACACGCTTAAGTAAAGATGGAAACCCGAGACCAAGAGCTGTGATAGTTAAAGTAGCGTATTTTCAAGACAAGGTTAACCTTTTCAGATGTTATAGAAAGAACTATCCACTGACAATAGACCAGCACAAGATTCTTCTATTTTCAGATTTTTCTATAGAAACCTTAGGTAAACGTAGGGAAATGTCCCCATTTTGCTCGAAACTCATACAGGCTAATTATAATGCCAGGTTGCTGTACCCAGCAAAGATCGCAGTGATGATAAATGGTGAAGTCAAGACACTAAAAGACCCTAAGGAAGCTCAATGTTTTTTAACAGAAAATAAGATCACCTAATGTATGGTCTTAGTATAATTATGCTTAAAAGACATTGTATTTAAATGTTTTGCTCTGACTGTGTTTGGTCCTCTTTTATTTTATTTTCCTTTTTTTCCCTATTTTTTTTTGGAAGGTGTCTGGCGCGGGGGGGGGGGGGCACATTAGCTGTTCGGGTTTTTTTTTTTTTTTTTTTTTCTTTCCTTTCCCCTTTCCTGGTTTTGGGTGGGTGTTATGTGGCACTTTTGTATAACATATGCCTGGCTCTGATATAAAAATCCTGTCATGGAATGTGGGAGGGATAACCTCCCCCAGCAAAAGAAAATCCATTATTAGACAGGCTGGGAAACTAAAACCTGATATTCTTTGCTTACAAGAGACCCGTCTTAAAGCCCCAGAACTAGTTAAATTAAAAATTCAATGGGTAGGCGAAGTGATTGCTACTCCATGCTCCCAAAGAAAGAGAGGGGTTGCAATATTAATGAATAAAAACCTGAGTTATAAGGTTGTCCACGATGAGAAAGATAGTGATGGCAGATTTCAAATAATAAAAATAGAAATTAATAATTCAGCTCTTATTTTATATAATGTATATGGTCCCAATTCTACTGACTGGGAATTCTGGGATAACCTACGTGGAAAACTTTTTAAATTTTCCAAAGAAAATATAATTATAGCGGGGGATTTCAATATGGTTCCGGACTCTAAGCTTGATAGACTTGATAAAGGACAGCAAGGTAAAAAAACTTGTGAAAATAGATTGCTGCGAAATTTTTGTAACTCTCTGGATCTCAAAGATATCTGGCGTCTACAAAACCCGGATTTGAGAATGTATACCTGTGAGTCGAAAAGTCACAAAACATTTTCGAGAATCGATCTGTTCTTGGTTTCAGACAAAATATGTGGACTAAATATAGTAGCAGACATTGCAGATATAGTCATTTCGGACCATGCCATCCTAACATTGGTTATTAAATCTAATCTTAAGAAGGAACCAAATGATTTTTCCAAATTTTTTTTTCCTAAATACTTGGTCCATAATATTAAATTTAAGAACTGGTTACAGTCCAAATGGACGGAGTTTTACAGTTTTAATAAAACACATATAAATAAAATAGAAATCTTTTGGGAGACCGCTAAATGTTTTTTTAGAGGGGAAATAAAGGCGTATATGTGCAAATGGAAACGTAAGAATAAGCAGAGGGAGTATCAATTAGCTAATGCTCTGAAGAATAGCTTCAGGACATATATTTCATCAGTAAGTGATCAAAATTGGGATAAGTACATTAAGGCCAAAGCAGAGAGAGATTTATTCTTAAAGCAACAAACAGCAAACAAAGAACTGAGACAGAAAGCATTATATGGGGGGTTTTCAGGGCACTCAGCGAAATATCTTGCACGTCTCACTAAGAAAAATTCAAATAACAGGATAATGGCAGTCCAATTTAACAAGCAAAGATTCACTAACAACTCAGACATTAAAAAAGTTTTCCTCCAGTTTTATCAAGACCTATATGCAGAAAGGGAGGTCCACTTCGAAAATAAAGAAATATTCTGGCAGAGCATCAAAACTCCAAAACTAACTCCGGAGCAAATAAATAATATTAATCAACCTATTTCTATGGATGAAATTAATGCAAGTATTAAAAGCTCTAAATTAAGCAAGGCGCCAGGGCCTGATTTCCTTCCCTCTGAATTTTACAAAATGCTCCAAGATCAAGTAAGTCCAATTTTGTTTAAGTTGTTCAATGAGTATTACCAGAACGGAAAAGATTGCTCCAGTAACTTTGCAGCTTCAAATATAGCCCTGATTCTGAAAAAAGATAAAGATGCTGAAAATCCCTCTTCTTATCGTCCCATTTCTCTACTTAATGTAGATTATAAATTAATAACATCTATCCTAGCGAAGAGATTACAGAAATATCTTGACTCCCTAATTCACACTGACCAAGTGGGATTTATGACAGGCCGTAGCTCAATGAAAAGCTTGCGGAAAGTTACAATCTTGTTGGACTGGTACCGAAATAAAACCCAATAAAAAAAAACCCATTCAAGAAACGATGCAGCAATCCTTACAGTCGATGCCGAGAAGGCATTCGACTCGATCACCTGGGACCACTTATTTACTTCTCTGACAAAATTTGGTCTTACAGGACAATTCCAACAATTCATTCTTAACCCCTTAAGGACCAGCGACGTACCCTGTATGTCACTGGCCTTTTTTTGGGACTTGATTGTTTTATAGCGTGGTCTTGCCACCAGCATTAAGACTGCTCTATTCCACAAAGCCTGCTGGAGGGAGGGCATTAATAGCGTGTTCTTGCTAGACTTGTGCTATTATGTCCTGAAAAAACCCTTAACGACCAGTGACATACAGGGTACATTGTGGTCATTAAGGGGTTAATATCTATAGGAATCCTTTTTCGTCCCTAATTATTAATGATGAAATGTCGGATAGATTCAAGCTAAACAGAGGCACTAGACAAGGGTGTCCGCTTTCGCCTCTTCTTTTTAACCTCTCTCTGGAACCCCTAGCGATCCGGCTAAGACAGGAACTTAAAGGGATATGTCTGGGGAAGAATAGCATGACTCTCCTTCTGTATGCAGATGACTTGCTTATCTTTCTCAATAATACAACACAGAGTATCCCTCAATTAATAAGCATTATAGATGTTTACAGTTCCATTTCAGGGTACAAAATAAACACCTCTAAATCAGAGTTATTATGGATCGCAAGGACCCCCTATAGTATAAGAAGCCATCCCTTCAAAGAAGTTAAAAATATAAAATATTTAGGTATTGTTCTTAGTGCAGACCCTGCACACTGGTATGCACTAAATTTCCCTGAATTCTTTGAATATGGGAAAAAAAAATTAGAACAGTGTATGAAACTGCCCTTATCTCTCTCTGCACGAGTGGCTCTAATTAAAACTGTTTTATTCCCTAAACTACTATACTTGTTACAAAATCTCCCCCTCTTATTATCTCGGAAAGATCTAAATGCGTTTAACCGGGTTTGCTCTGTCTTTATATGGCAAGGCAAAAGACCACGACTATCCATGCAGAAACTGGCCATGCGCAAAAGTATGGCTGGGATGGCATTTCCAAATATTCAATACTACAACTGGGTTTCTTTGTTTAAGTATGCAGTAGATTGGATCACCAAAAAAGAATACTTGACTTCACTAGAAATAGAATCGGATCTGGTCTCGCCATTCACCTTAAATGCGATCTTACACTGCTGCCCATCTAAATTACCAGCTAACATTTGCAATATGATAACTTTTTGTAATATTATCCGCGCCTGGCATAGAACATGTTTACAGATTAATGTAATACCATACGTATCCAACTATTTAACGATCACAGGGAACCCAGAATTCATTGCAGGACTGGGTCTATCAATCTTTTCAAAATGGAAGAATCAAGGATTAATATACCTTGTCCAATTAATAGATATCTCAACTGGCCATATTAAACCTTTTTGCCAGATTACTAGAGAATTCGGAATTACCCAATCTGAATTTTTCGCATACCTCCAACTTAGACATTTCCTTCAGGCGATCAAAATTAAATATAACCCAGATTGGGAATTAGGTAATTTAGCAGATAATATTAAAGCTTACTCAAAAGGTAATTTCGCAATTACTAATTTCTACGATACCCTGATTTGTCACATGGGACATCAATCTATGAATGCAATATGTATCAAATGGAATAGTCTGCTCCCTGAGGTGTCTATGGAAAATATCCAAGCAAGCTTTTTACTGGCAAAAAAAACAAAAACTTCTAATGCCTGTAAAGAATCACATTTTAAATTGATTAATATGATTTACATCACCCCAAAAAAACTTGCAGGGTGGTATACAACCAGTAATTTATGTCCCAGATGTAGCTCAGATAGGGCAGATTTACTCCACTGCTTCTGGTGGTGTCCAAAGATAAGGCAGTTTTGGTCCAAAATTAATTTCTGGCTTAATAAATTTATGGATATACCGATATTATTAAAACCCCAACAGATTGTTGTCTTAGTAAGTCCAGGAGAAAAGTATAGGAATATTCATTTAATCAATACTGTTATTATGATCGGGCGGATATTAATATTGGAAAAATGGAAAGCTACGGCAGCTCCCAGTATGACTGAGTTTTCCAAGCGTATAGAAACACAAATAATAATAGACCAATATAACATCCAGATCTGGAACGAAAAACAGATAGAATCTTTTTTTGCCAAGTGGACCAGGGTTATCCAAATAATGTCAATGGGAGTCCAAAAACAAATGGTTTTCCCATTTAAGCAATCTATTTTCTTTCAATTAAACATCCTTAATGGTAACTTCCCCATTAGCTGGGCGAACTAGCTAGATGGATTAGATCTCCCCCGCTATAATAATAATTATAATAATTATAATACTAATAACAACAATTTTTTTTTTTTTTTTCCCCCCCACTACCCCCCGCGCCAGCCCTCCATGTACAAGCCCTGAGATTTCCCATCTTTGAAACAAAGGAAGTTTTTGTTTAAGTGTACCAAAGAATAGTGAAATGTATATCGGTTCTAAGTTAGGTTGGAATCGAAAGAAGGAGAATTAATGTAAATACTCTCGAATTTTAATTTTGAAATGTACTCTTGATTGTTGCATAACTGTTTTGGTTTTTTTTGCCTTTGTAAATTGTATGGTTTTTTTTCCTGTTGTTATGTTATCAAGAGAAAAGAAAAAGCTTTAATAAAAAGAAAATATAAAAAAAAAAGAGTAGAGAAGTAATGTTGTTTATATAGATTAAGGGCAGAATAGTAAGAGTTCAAGATGAACTTATAGTGAAGAAAGTCAGCAGAACTCCGAGATTTCCTCGCTCAGCAGTACAGGAACATCTGCGTAGGTACCGTGGCAGAGGAGTATGCCAGGGCTGAGGATGAGTGTATGATTTCCGAGCTATGGTAGGTGGGGCCAGATTGTCAAGGACCGATGTAAGAGTGGAGTTATAGCGGCAGATAGATTCATCAGGGCAGGAAAAGGAGGGGATGGAAGAGAGGAGAGGTTCGAGAGAGCTAGCGAGCTGTTGCTGATCTAATGGTGTGAAGGTTAGAAGGAGGGAGAGTTGTAGGGAGGGAAGTGATGCTACAAGTGAGGAGATGATGGTCAGAAAGAGGAAAAGGGGAGTTTGTGAAGTGCATCGATAGCTGAAAATCAGATCAAGGGAGTGACCATCTTTGTGAGTGGGAGAATTAGTCCATTGTGACAGGCTCAAAGAGGAAGTGAGTTGCAGAAGTTGTTTTGCAGAGGAGGCAGTGGGATTATCAACAGGAAGGTTGACGTCTCCAAGAATGAGGGCAGGGGTACCTGAGGAAAGGAAATAAGGTAGCCAGACGGCAAAGTGATCTAGAAATAGAGTTGAGGAGCCAGGGGGGGCGGTATATGACTGCAACACATATAGAGAGGGGAGAGAATAAGTGAATCATGTGTGATTCGAAAGAAGGAAATGTGAGGGAAGAGAAGGGTTGTATTTGTTGAAAGGTGCAATGAGAGGAAAGTAAAATACCAACACCACCTCCTTGTCTATTATCAGACCTAGGATTGTGGTTGAAGTGGAGACCCCCATGTGACAGTGCGGCAGAGGAAGCTGTGTCTGAAGGAGAGAGTCAGGTTTCTATGAGAGCCAGAAGATTGAGAGAATGGGAGATAAAGAGGTTATGGATAGAAGTGAGCTTGTTGCAAACAGAGCGAGAGTTCAATAGTGCACAATTGAAGGGGGTGGTGGCTTTAGATGCAAGAGGAATAAGATTAAGGTTACCAGGGTTTTGTTTTTGAAGTCTATTGAAGGTCACACGTGGGTGTGCAGGGCAAGGAAGTTGTGGGGGACCAGGATTAGGGGAGATGTCACCAGCAGCTAGTATGAGCAAGAGGGAGAGTGATATGAGATGAGATTTCAGATTTGCAGTAATGTTTTTGTGATGAGGTGCAAAGGGTAGAGAGTCTTTAGGAATGTGTGAAGTTGATGAATACAAAAGCAAGGTGAGGTTAAGAGAGATGGGCTAATGAACAGTGCAGGTGGTGAGGGGGAAAGAGTAATAGATTAAAGTAGTTTGTTAAAGAGACAAAAGGTGGCAAAGAGGAATATAAAGATATTGAGCATTTTTACAAAATAGTCAAATAGTAGATAAAACTCAGTGTTAAAACAGAACTTGCCTTGTCCCTGGTCCAATTCTAGTATAATTCTTTGTGCCTCACTTATAAATGTTCACATAAAGGACCAGTCAACACAGTAGATTTGCATAATCAACAAATGCAAGATAACAAGACAATGCAATAGCACTTAGTCTGAACTTCAAATGAATAGTAGATTTTTTTCTGACAATTTTAAAAGTTATGTCTTTTTCCACTCCCCCTGTACCTTGCACATGCTCAGTAGGAGCTGGTGACTCAAAAAGTTTAAATATAAAAAGACTGTGCACATTTTGTTAATGGAAGTACATTGGAAAGTTGTTTAAAATGGCATGCTCTATCTGAATAATGAAAGTTTAATTTTGATTGAGTGTCCCTTTAAGAGATGTGAACAGATGATCTTACAATACTGCAATCTAAACCTGCAATGCTAACCCATGCATTGCTTCCCTTTAGCAGTGATAAATTTATAGGCCAGAGCATTCAGCTGATTGCAATAAATTAGGTAATGACCTGATCAAAGACAGTCAAAAGGTCAATTGAGAAAGTTTGATTCAGGGTGAGATAAGTAAAAATAACAGACAATAGAATTTGGGGGAAGCTGGGGTTATAGCATTAGTGAAATTAAAAATGTAGGAATTATATTGACAAGGTTTGAACATCACATAGATAAAGACAAGATATCAGCAGAGTAAATACATAACTTATTACACAGACTACAGACACATACCAAAAGAGAGACTTGCCATACAAATGACACAAAACAGGGAAGTTGGCAGGAGTTGAATGCAGAGATCCAATTCACATACCAAAAGAGAGATTTGCAATGTAAATGTAGAGGTGTTTGGGGCTGGAATTGGGTGGATAGATATTGGGGCTAAAAGGTGCCAAAGCTCTGGATGTGTTGTGGTTGAAATTAAATCCTGGGATGTGGAGGATGTCACTTTGTCTCTACTATTCTTAGTAGTAGGATGTTTGTTTTGTTCCACTGCATTTACTGTCACCATGCCTACCTAAAAGGTTGTCCTTACAGAATAGATACATCTGAGCATTGAGGGCCAGCTGAGAATATCATGCTTCTTCTGAGTTCTTCACGCCTTATCTATCAGAGCTTGCAGTGGTGCCTCTATTGAAGCAGTTATGATGACAGCAAGTGAGGCATGAGCTGATGGGGACATAGCTATCTGCAGGTGGTGGTGGATGCAAACCTGTGCTCACATCTTCTCTGGTGTTGGTGAGGGAGGTAGCTAATAAATCAGTGCTGATGATGGAGAAGTTTGCTGACAAAGTGGTCCTGGTGATAAAGGTTAAAATACTGGTGGAGGTAACAGAGGGTGTGTAAGGAGTGACTATTCACAATCTTCTAATAGTTTAGATCACATTATATATATATATATATATATATATATATATATATATATATATGTGTGTGTGTGTGTGTGTGTGTGTGTGTGTGTGTGTGTGTGTGTGTATTGGAGCCCTTTGCAGCCAAGTAGAGGAGAACATGTAAAAGCATAATTAGATATTCCTATATATATACAACTGTATCTATATACTCGCCGGCCACTTTATTAGGTACACCTGTTCAATTGCTTGGTAACACAAATTGCTAATCAGCCAATCACATGGCAACAACTCAATGCTTTTAGCCATCTAGATGTGGTGAAGACGACTTGCTGAAGTTCAAACCGAGCATCAGAATGGGGAAGAAAGGGGATTTAAGTTACTTTGAACGTGGCATGGTTGTTGGTGCCATACAGGCTGGTCTGTGTAATGCTCGTGGGATATTCCACTATCAGTCCAAACTTGGCCAGTAGTCTTCTTATCCCGGTGTCAAGCTGGAATGATAGGGAATATCCCAGTGCAGAGAAAGTTTGCAAAATGAGGTAAGCAGTACTCACACTATGCAGGGTAGTCTTTGACGGCAGCAGGTAGGAATCAGCAGTTAGGCAGTTCAAGGGTAAACCACTTGAAGGACTGGAAACAGACAGGATAGTCTTTGACGGCAACAGGCAGGGAATCAGCGGTTAGGCAGTTCAAGGGTAAACCATTTGAAGGACTGGAAACAGACAGGGTAGTCTCTGACAGTAATAGGTAGGGAATCCAGCGCAAAGGCGGTTCAAGGGTAAATCAATAGAATGTTCAGGCAGGCAGAGTTCGGCAACAGAATGGCAATCCAATATTTTAGGGTTAAGGCAAGCAGAGAAGTCAAAACAGGCAGAGTTCATCAACAGTAAAGCAGTCCAGCAATTCAGGGGTTAAGGCAAGCAGAGTAGTCAAAACAGACAGAGTTCATCAACGGTAAAGCAATTCAGCAATTCAGGGGTTAAGGCAAGCAGCGTAGTCAAACAGGCAGAGTTCATCAACAGTTAAGCAATCCAGCAATGCAGAGTTAAGGGCAAGCAGCGTAGTCAAACAGGCAGAGTTCAGCAACAGTGAATCAATACAGCAATACAGCATACAGATATACAGCACCCACGAGCACAAGCAGTAACACCTATACTTGGGCACAGGTGAGAGCGACTGAGGCCTTTACATAGGGAAGACAGGGCGGCCGTGATGATGTCATCACCGTGCTACAGTTACACTGCCGTATCCCTAGCAACAGAAGGAGTGCCTGTGTCCATAGCAACTGCCACAGCAGAGCATAGGAGCAGTGTGATAGTCTGAGTATTTAAAAAACTACTGATCTACTGGGATTTTCATGCACAACCATCTCTAGGGTTTACAGAGAATGGTCAGAAAAAGATATCCAGTGAGCAGCAGTTGTGTGGATGAAAATGCCTTGTTGATGTCAGAGGTCAGAGGAAAATGGGCAGACTGGTTAGAGATAATAGAAAGACAACAGTAACTTAAATAACCACTCATTGCAACCAAGGTATGCAGAATACCATCTCTGAATGTCGAACCTTGAAGCAGATGGGCTACAGCAGCAGAAGACCACACAGGGTGCCACTCCTGTCAGCTAAGAACAGGAAACTGAGGCTACATTTCGCACAGGCTCACCAAAATTAGACAATAGAAGATTGGAAAAACGTTGCCTGGTCTGATGAGTCTCGATTTCAGCTGCGACATTCCGATGGTAGGGTCAGAATTTGGTGTAAACAACATGAAAGCATGGATCCATCCGGCCTTGTATCAACGGTTCATGCTCATGGTGGTGGTGTAATGGTGTGGGAGATATTTTCTTTGCACACTTTGGTCCCCTTAAAGGGACAGTCTAGTCCAAAATAAACTTTCATGATTCAGATAGGGCATGTAATTTTAAACAATTTTCCAATTTACTTTTATCACCAATTTTGCTTTGTTCTCTTGGTATTCTTAGTTGAAAGCTTAACCTAGGAGGTTCATATGCTAATTTCTTAGACCTTGAAGGCCACCTCTTTTAAGAATGCATTTTAACAGTTTTTCACCACTAGAGGATGTTAGTTTATGTGTTTCATATAGATAACACTGTGCTTATGCACGTGAAGTTACCTGGGAGCCAGCACTGATTGGCTAAACTGCAAGTCTGTCAAAAGAACTGAAATAAAGGGGCAGTTTGCAGAGGCTTAGATACAAGATAATCACAGAGGTAAAAAGTATATAAATATAATTGTGTTTGGTTATGCAAAACTGGGGAATGGGTAATAAAGGGATTATCTACTTTTTAAAACAATAAAAATTCTGGTGTAGACTGTCCCTTTAATACCAATTGAGCATCGTTTAAACGTCGCAGAGAGAGAAGGGCGCCTCCTAGTGTAGCCAATTTTTTATAAAGGAAATAATGTAAATGCAGGTATACTCACAATGTGGGAAGGCAGAGATAGTGCCTAGGTGAACGGTCTGGGAACTTCACAGTGTCCCAGCTAACTGTGCACCACTTGTTCAATATTGATCTGCACTAGGGGTCGCCCTCTTGTTTTCTCTCCTAATCGTTTAAACGTCACAGCCTACCTGAGTATTGTTGCTGACCATGTCCATCCCTTTATGACTACAGTGTACCCATCTTATAATGGCTACTTCCAGCAGGATAATGCACCATGTCACAAAGCTCAAATCATCTCAAACTGGTTTCTTGAACATGACAATGAGTTCACTGTACTCCAATGGCATCCACAGTCACCAGATCTCAGTCCAATAAAGCACAAATCTGTTGGCACTCTACAAATACCTGATAATAATAACAATAGAGCACCTTTGGGATGTGGTGGAACGGGAGATCATGGATGTGCAGCTGACAAATCTGCCGCAACTGCGTGATGCTATTATGTCAATATAGACCAAAATGTCTGAGGAATGTTTCCAACATTTTGTTGAATCTATGCCACAAAGAATTAAGGCAGTTCTGAAGGCAAAAAGGGGTCCAACCCGGTACTAGCAAAGTGTACCTAATAAAGTGGCCTGTGAGTGTATATAGAAATATATAGAGGTATAGATATATATTGTAACAAAATAGTCAGATGTATGTAGAAATATGTAATTATAAATAAAAAGAACATATTCTTGTATGTGAAGAACATTGAAATGTGAAATATTCATATTCTCATGTCGGCTAGCACACTTGACAATGTGCGATCAGGATAGCGCCCGAGTAGGTTTTTTTTTCTTTTTTTGCTCCATTGACTTCTATGGGGGAATAGGTTAACGCAGGTGTAATATTATAAGTTCGGCTTTTGGGCATATCAGGTTAGCACGCAAGCATTTTTATTTTCAACTTGTAATAGGTGCGCTACCCGACGGGCGCAAAAAGCTTACTACTAGCAAAGTGAGCGTGCTAGCGGGAGTGCTAAATAGCTCTCTACTCGTAATCTAGCTCTTAATCTTTAAGACTTGTTGGTCACTGTTATATATGTTGACAAATTAAATAGCTCAGGGTTCTTTGGTTAAAACTACACTCAGCCCACCAAAATTATCAGTCCAATATACAATATGTTAACTGATTTTAGAAATAAACCTTAGTGACAAAGATTCTTATAACTTACAAATAACATGTACAGTTCAAAGAACAAGGTACCATTAAATCTAATTATAAGCCTTTTAGAAAATTGTGCTACCACTACTATATATGTACATCCTAGGGCCCTAAAGGGACTTAATAACAAGGGGTCAGTTCAAAGTGGAACAGTTCTTTCCTTCTCTTGCCATCACTAGTCCCAGACTAAATGACATCCTTCCATCCATCACTAGGCAATCACAGTCTACATACTCAAGCAATTTAGTCCAAAATTGTCTCCTTCGGGTCTCTACATGACTATTGCCAAGCACTGAGGCAGGCCCAGGACATGTACGGGGAGCCGGTTGCACTACCCCCAGCGTCAGTCAGATGAAAACTTGCCTCTATTCTCTGCCCCTGGGAATCCCAAGATGAATTGACTGCTTCCCTCCGGCAGTCGGGCCGCTGTATGATGGGGAATCTATTGCCAGCATGTTGGTATATCTCTATGGTTAGGCTTCACTCTAGGGTCTTAGAGAGGGCAATTCTAGTAACATTGGGACAGTTGGAGCTTGATCACTTTTCCCTTTTTTCAAATAACTTGTACTGATCTTTAGGGCTCAATAGATAGGGGCTTCTGCATGTATGGGGAGTAATAGACCTTATTCCACCAGGCCTTGAAAGATCTCAATCTCCACCTGTAATATGAGGGCATTCAGCCTCTGGCACATCTTGCGTTCAAAGTCCTCAAAGAGGCCATATAATACTGAAGAAAGTTTCTCCATGTTATAAGCTGTCTTGTTATGACTGTATACCCTGAGGCACAGGGGAGTGAATGGTTTTAGTTCACGTAGTAGGCCGCCGCCTAAAGTCCTAAAGGTCAAGATCTGGATTGAGAGATCATGAACTCAGCAAAAATTATATTGTGCTATTCAGTCAATATTCAGCTATCCTAAGACAGTAATAACAAACGGCTAGATTACGAGTTTTGCGCTATACCGGGTGCGTAAATAACGCAATAAAATGAGCGGTACCGCACTTTCCATAGCGCTGCCATTACGAGTTACTGAAAAATCTCCTTGTGCTGTGCGTTAAGGTGTGTTAAGCTTGCGTTACAGCCTATACCGCTGCAACTCGTAATATGCGTTACCGGCCATTCCATATAGCCGTACCGCAAAATTTGTAATCTAGGTGAAAGAAAGATACTGTATAGTCCAAAAGATAATCGGTGGATTATTTGGTCACTACTGCAGCCTTAGATAATACGACCAGTCAGGGCCACTGCCATGGCCTGGACACGCCCCTCCTAAAAAGAAAATGTATTGAATCATAAAATCAAGACAATGGTGTAGATTTATGAAGGGTCGAGAGCAGCAAATCATGTCTGCTCGACCTTGCTAAATGCCGACAGCATATGCTGTCAGCATTTAACATTGCACAAGCATTTCTAGTGAAATGCTTGTGCAATGCTGCCCCCTGCTCACTCGCAGCCAAACGGCTGCTAGCAGGGTCCGTCAATTATCCTGACAGCTGCTTCTTAACTTCCGTTTCTGTCGGACCAGAAACGATGGGGCGTCGATGTAGCCTCCGCTGCTTGTTAAATCGACCCTAATGTATGACTGAAAGAAACTCAATGGCAATTTTATAACACTTGTCACAGTTAGGAATTAAAATCTTTCTTGGTGTTATTGTAATTATACAAAATTATACAAAATGTGTCCATTATTTATTTAGGTATTTAGATAATATTTAGCTAAAAGCACTTCTTTAATAGCAGCCTTCCAGCAGAAGCAAATACAGTAAGGCTTTTAAGTATGTCTATGATATAAGATTATATTGATAATAACAAAGACAGACTTTTTTTTGTAAAATAATGGACAAATTAGACGTACATTCTAGTTCAGATTTACTGACAACAATCTGTTGCTATGACTACCTGGCAGGCACCACAAACTCAACTAAAGGAACTAAAAAATATAGTAGATACGTATCCCTAATAAAAATGTATACAGAAATGTAATCTGTTTGCCCCATTTAGCATTCTCACAAACAAGAAAACTATTGGGATTATCTATTGAGAAGAATTTTTAATCTAATGAAAATTTTCGCAATCCAAAACTAACAACCTTTGAGCTCTGGAAACAGCAAACGTTTCTGCTAACACTGGCATCAACTGGTACGTGACGTAAACCTTAGAACATCTAAATACTAGCTCTCGGGGAGTATTCTATTCATTCACAAATTGAGCAATATTTTATTGAAAAAAAGAGACATAGCAATGTAGTGGAGTAATAAGAGGTAGTGTGGCGCCCTCTAACGTTTATTCACAAGCACATACTTCTATTGCAAAATGTCATTCAGTTATAATAGGTAGTCCCACCTAAACCAGCTCTTGAACCAAATCCAGATTATTATTATTATTTTTTATTAATATTATTATTATTAATAATAATAATAATAATAATAATAATAATAATATAATACTTTAATCACTTTGAAAAAAATATATTTATTATGCATTTAAGTGTATTCATTCTCAATGACTCCCAACATTTACCAGGGGGACCAATGTGTAATTATATTAAGATAATTTTTTATTAATGAAATAATAATATGAATAATAATAACAATAGTAATAACAATAATTACAATGATAAAAATAATAATAATACTAATATGAATAATAATAACAATAGTAATAATAATAATAAGAAAAAAACAATGATAATAATAATTATAATACTAATAATTATTATTCATGAAATTATGTATTGCTGTATTGAATTTCTGTATATTTAAAGTGTCTGTAAAAAGAATCATACTAAGATCATCCTTATTTAGGGACAGCACTCTAAACCTGGCTGCAATAATATTGCTTACATGACAATCTGTGTAATTACCCTAACCATGATCTAACCCACAGCAATAACATCTAAACTTTTGTTCATTATAATTAACCATAACTAATCCAGCCCCACTGACCATAATCTCCCTATTGCAATTAACCGAAATGATGACCCATATATGACCCCTATACTGTCCACATATAACCTCAGCTATAGTTAGTATCCAAAACCACAACCCATCCATAAACCCCAATTAACCCTAACCATGTCCAACACTGCTATGATTAAAGGGACACTGAACCCAAATGTTTTCTTTCGTTTTTCAGACAGAGCATGCAACTTTCTAATTTACTCCTATTATCACATTTTCTTCATTCTCTTGGTAACTTTATTTAAAAAGCAAGAATGTAAGTTTTGATGCCAGCCCATTTTTGGTGAACAACCTGGGTTGTTCTTGCTGATTGGTGGATAAATTGCAGGCTCATTCATTTGAACCTGCAACTGATATTTATGAAGCAGCATTTTAAAACCCTTGCCCCAACTTGGATTTGATGTAAGAAAATCACCCCAGATTAATTTGACTGAGGTGATTAGTAAACCCTACTCTCACACAATTCGTTATGTGAGGGTAGGGGGCGGCATTGCACTAACGTCTGTTTGTGCAATGGTAAATATGGGGAACATATGCGCCCACAATCTGCGATGGAATGCAGACAGGTTCACAACATGTGAATCCTGTAAGTTTGAAGAATAATACATTTTGCCCTAAGTCCTACTTAAATCGCACAAATGTTTTCTGAACGCCTGGCAACATGGTGGAGAAACTGTGGTCAAATTGGATCACGCTGAATTAATGAAGAGTTTTGGAGCAGAGTTTTTAAATAGTGCCCCTTTTGTTATGTTTTCTTTTTGGAATGGGGATGTACTAATGCCTATTTTTTAATTGCCAGGATAGTTGATGAGATTGTCTTTTATTAAAAGGGCAACTAATTAATGTTTCATGGTTCAGATAAAGCATGCGATTTTAAAAAAACTTTCCAATATACTTCTTTTATCAAAACGTGCACATTCTTTTTATTTGCACACTTTCTGAGTCTTCAGCTACTACTGAGCATGTATATACATAGTAACATAATAGATGATATTGAAAAAAAGACAGAAGTCCATCGAGTTCAACCTATAGAAATTTAATATAGTTACAAAAAAAGCTCCAGTTGAACTTTTTACATTAATCCAATTAAAAGGTAACCCATTTAACACAAGCAATCATACCCTTGAATTCTGTTTCTATCTAGAAATGTATCCAAACAATGTTTAAATGTATCTAAGGTATTGACATTCACTAGCTCCTTTGGTAATGAGTTCCACAATTTGATTGCTCTTACAGTGAAAAAACTTTTCTGTTGCAGGAGATCAATTTCCTTTCCTATAGCCTTAAATTGTAACCTCTTGTCACAAACAATGTTCTTGGAGTAAACAGAGCTTCTGCATCTCTGTATATGGCCTTTGAAAATATTTATATAAAGTAATCATGTCACCTCTCAAGAACCTTTTTTCCTTCTCTGAACTTTTTCTAGGTCTGCAATGTCTTTTTTTTTAGATAGGTCCCCAGAACTGCACTCCATACTCAAGGTGAGGTCTTACCAGGGATTTATATAGTGACATATTTATGCTTTCCTCCCTTGCATCAATGCCTCTTTTAAAACATGCTAGTATTTATATTAGCATTAGAAGCAGCTGCCCTGCATTGTGCACCCATCTTTAGCTTGTTATCTATTACTACTGCAAAATCCCTTTCCTCCTCTGTTTGGATAAGTCTAAGTCCCATTTAAATAATAGATTGCCTGCTTATTTTTACTTCCAAAATGCAGAACCTTTTATTTTCCCATAATAAATATAATTTTACATTTACCTGCCCATACTTCTAGTTTTTGCAGATCCCTTTGTAAAGCAAATTCATCCTGTTCTGACCTAATGACCTTACACAATTTTGTATCATCTGCAAAAAAAGAGATGTTGCTATTTAATACTTGCTCCAAGTCATTAATAAAAATATTAAAAAGAACAGGGCGCAGTACTGATCCCTGGGGGACTCCACTGATTACCTTTGTCCAATCTGAGTATGATCCGTTTACTACTACTCGTTGCTCCCTGTCTTTTTTCCAGTTATTTATAGATGAACTAACATTTTCAGCTATTAACAGACCCTTAATTTTGTACATTAATCTCTCATGTGGCACTGCATCAAACTCCTTTGCAAAATAAAAGTATATCACATTAACTGATTCCCCTTTATCCATATTTTTACTTACTTCCTCATAGAATCTAATAAGATTAGTTTTACATGATCTGTTTCTCATAAAACCATGCTGATTTGAACTCATAATCTTGTTTACACAAATGTGCTCATCAATATAATCCCTTATAATCCCTTCAAATATCTTCCCCACTATTGATGTCAGACTAACTAGCCTATAGCTTCCTAGATCAGCCCTGCTTTGCTTTTTGGAACAATGGCACCACATCAGCTTTACACCAGTCATGGGGTACTATGTCTGAGGTTAATGAGTCTTGGAAAATTAAGAATAGAGGTTTGTCTATAACAGTGCTAAATTCCCGTAAAACCGCTGGGTGTATTCCATCTGTGCCTGGAGTTTTATTTACCTTAATGTTATCAATTTTTTTCTTGATAGCCTCTAGACATAAACCAGTTAATGGTATGGGCTTGTATGTTCTAGTTTGTGTCAAAGTATCCTCCATTGGTTCCTCTCTTGTGTATACTGAAGAAAAGAATTGGTTTAGCACCTGGGCATTCTCCCTGTCACTGTTAATCATACTACCCTCCACACATTTTAATGTACCTAAATTGTCCTTATAAGATTTTTTGCCATTTATGTACTTAAAAAACCTTTAAGGGTTTGACTTAGAATCCTTTGCAATTAATCTTTCATTTTCAAGTTTGGCTAATGTGATTGCTTTTTTGCATGCTTTGTTACATTCCTTATAAATTTGGTTTGTTAAGTCTGTACTAATTACTTTGAACAATTAAAATGCCATATGTTTTTTCCTTATTTCTCTTAACACATCTTTATTTAGCCACGTTGGCTTGGATTTATTTATTTTACTTTTATAACCATATGGTATGTGTTGATGTATATTTATTTAACAAAGTTTTAAATATTATCCATTTATCCTCTGTAATTTTATTAGAGAATAATTTGTGCCAATTTATATTATTTAATGATTTCCTTAAATCATTGAAATTTGCTTTCTTAAATTTATGAAGCAGTGGAAGCTGCTTATTCCGGGCGAGCCATCTGGCTCGCCAGAAATGTAAGTTAAGAAGCAGCGGTCTTAAGACCGCTGCTCCTTAACTCATCCGCCACCTCTGAGGTGGCGGATAGTAATTATCCCAATCAGATCCGATCTGGATGATTGACACCATCTGCTAGCAGCCGATTGGCCACCAATGTGCAGGGGGCGGCATTGCACAAGCATTTCACATACGCTGTCAGCATTTAGTATTGTCAGGCGGATATGATCCGCTACAGCGGATCATGTCCGTCCGACTTTTGTTAACTCGGCCCCTATATCTGTATTGTTTGATAGCACTAAATCCAATATAGCTTTATTCCTAGTTGGCTCCTCTATTAATTGTGACAAGAAGTTATCTCTGAGAACATTTAAAAATCTATCTCCCTTAGCTGAATTAATAGTTTAATTGGCCCAGTTTATGTCAGGGTAGTTAAAATCTCCCATAATTACAGCACTGTTATTATTAGCAGCCTTACCTATTTGCATCAGTAGTTGAGTTTCCTCCATGTCACTAATGTTAGGGGGCTTGTAGCATGTTCCTAGTAATATTTGTTTAGGATTTTCCCCCACTCATTATTTCAACCCACAGGGTCTCTACATTACCTGTATCATCATATATATCTTCCCTAATTGTAGGTTTAAGGTTAGGTTTAATATACATGCAGATTCCTCCAACCCTTTTATTACTCCTGTCCCTCTCAAATAAAGTAGAACCCTCTTAGTTAACTGCCCAATCATGTGAATTATCCCACCAAGTTTCAGTTATACTGATAATATCATAGTCCTTTTCTGCAACCTGTCATGCTTCTTGCATTCTCTGTCATACATTGTCATGTGCTTTCTGCTGCTACTTGGTGGCTTTCCTCAAACTTGAGATATTCTTGATGTGACATATTCATCTTTCTGTTCTATTATGCTTAGACTGACCCCCCCCCCTTGCCTAGTTATAAAAATAGTCTCTAAGTGTGCTACAATCCTCTCCCCCAACACACCTGCACCCATGTCATTCAGGTGCAATCCATCCCTACTGTACAAATTGTAACCAAGTGAAAAGTCAGCCCAGTGCTCTAAAAAGTCAAACCCCTCATTTTTACACCATGTTTTTAACCATAAATTAACTGACCTTAGCTGATTCTGCCTTACTGAGTTAGCACATAGCACTGGTAATATCTCCGAAAATATTACCTTGGAGGTCCTTGCTTTAAGCTTGCTAACTAACTCCCTGAAGTCACTTTTTAGGACACTCGTTCTCCCACTGATTTCTTCATTAGTACCAATATGCACCATGACTGCAGGATCAGACCAAAATCCCTCTAACAATCTATCAATACACTTAACAATATGCCTTACACAAGCCCCTGGAAGACAGCAAACTGTTCTATTTAAGGGGTCTGGATGACAAATTACCCTATCAACCTTCCCAATAATAGTCTCCTACAACCAACATCTGCCTCCAGCCCAGACTTCTATGCCACTCTTTCATGACTTAAGGACTGTTCACTATACCTGTACTAGGCAGAACAGCCTTCTCTGACATTGCCACCCTTGAACTGATAATCCCAACATCTTTACTCAATCTGGCAAATATGTTGGGGTGTACCAGCTCAGAACTGGCCCATCTCTTCCGCTTACCTCTACTTCCCCCTCTAACTGTGACCCAGCTACATTCCGGAGTCTCCCCATCTAAATCCTCTCCATTCTGACTGCTAGAACCGTTAACAACCAGCTCAGTCATATCCATTTCCCTTTTAAAGTGAAGGTTAAGTTTAAGCATCTGAAATACAGGAGTGCATTTATTAATCTTACCCTAACCTAATCGCTAAGTTTATTTATTTATTTTTTTTAAATTATATTTTTATTGAGGTTATTAACAAGTACAGTAAAATAATCATTTACATCCAATGTAAGAAATGACAAATTGCTGATTGTTACATTATGCAGCTATCTTAGAAAAAAAAAACAACAACATGAATGTCATAATGCATATTAGGGTTAGAACCTCTTTTCAAAAAGTGTAATTTCCTCCCGTGACACATAGGGCCACTCATGGACCCGGAAACATTTTAGACACTGTAGAAGAGGAAGTCTAATGTTAGATGGTCACTCATGGACCATTAATATATTAACCAATACAACCTTTGGGAGACCCAGGTGGAAACATGGAGCAACAAGGGGCAACAGGGGAACAAATCCGTAAACAAGTGTGAGGCCTTTACCAGCCCATAATACATAACAAAACACATAGTGGAGTAGGAAGATCGATATGAGGGGACCAGAATATTGCATCCATTCAGGACTAATGGGGAAGGCGTAACTCTAGGGTGGATGTTCATAATGGGGATGTGCCATATATCCACACTGGCAGGTCTAAGGGGGGAGGCCTTGCGTTATATGTAGGTGCTACCAGCAGAGAGAATTTTAAGCTAATTAGAGACCTAATAGCTGAGATGTACCTCTTATTCATGGCATAACATGCTTAGTAATGTTCCCATACAAACATTTTTTGTAATTATGGGGTATTCAATTTGGGACCTTGTTATGGGGAGAAATCTATAAGGGGATGTTACATCTATGGGGCACATAAATACAAAATAGTTAATATGTAAAGGCATAGTGCCCTATGTATAAACATGAGAGAGAATGGAATTTGCTCCTATACCTTGTAATTTTAGCATTGCCTTCTCAGTTGGGAGGTTTTGGGCATCCCGAGTAGATTTAAAAGGGGATACGTATACCTGAAAACTAAAACTTAGCTTCTACAATTGATGGGATAGGATAACTGTAACCAACCCTCCCTTTGGAATCAGCCTGTCCTTCATAAAAGTGCTGACACAGATCAAGTAGGCAGGTCCGCCTCTGTCAGCGGCAGAGTATGTTAGTTATCTAGTTATTGAAGAGTTAACTACGAAGACACTGCGCTGTTATGGCACTACTCCCGCCTTTCAACCCAAGGGAAAGTGGGGTGTAATCAATTAACAAACGGTCAACCTTCACATAAAAACACAGATTGTGAGAGCCCTCAAAAAGAGGTGTTGAAATGTAACAGTTATATAACATAGTGAATATATACATATAGCATAAAATTCTACCCCATTCTAGACCCAGCAGTCTCAAATACATTTAACATCTTGTACCCTCAGAGAGGCTCCAGGACATCGTCCATCAAATGAGGGAAGACCAAATGTTTTATGTTTAAGGAACAATGACTGTTCTCATATCTTAGGCAAGACAGGATATCTATATGAGAAAGTCTACCTACGGTGACCATCCTTTAACCAATTCCGGACCTTGCAGAGACAGAGCCCTGCTCTGTGTTGCTTGTTCTCAGCCGTTGTGGAAATGTCCATACTACACAATGTCCCCTGCCTCTAGTTGCAATCACCATATAGTATCTTACCGGGTTTACCGCCGGCTCGCAGACCTGTGTCCAGTAGTGTGGGGACAGAGTAGAACGCTCCTTCTTCTGCTTACTGCTGTGGCTGTGCCTCACAACACGTCTCTCAAGCCACTTAGCGCTCAACTCCAGTTTGCTCTCCGGGGCTAGGAGCGTGCGTTCCTGTAATACACTGCGGACTGGCAATAGATCAGCCTTAGCAAATTACCCATTCCTATAGGGGTCTGTGGTCCGCATGGCACCTCCATTCGTTGCGTCTTTTGCAGTATATAATGTCCAAGTCTTGTCAGGAGCCGATACCTCTGCAGGCTGAAAAAGTATGCCCGCGTGGTGAGCAAAAGCCTCTATAGGAGCCGCTGGCTGAAAAATAACCCAGCTGTTCTCCATATCCCTTAAATGGGTATTGCAGGGTGTTAAACACTCAGGTAACGCTACAGATGACCCCCAGTCCTCTGCAGCACTACAGAAATCTCTCAGATTCAGCTCCGGCTTTATCCAAAAGTCTCCCTTAGAGGTCTCCTTGGGCCCCTCCAGGGCCTGCTGTATATTATTGGGGAGTCTCTGCCGGTTAGGTTGTAGGTTTCCACCTTCTGGGTGTGGGTGTAGAGTTCTCCGCAGGCTTCCCCATTCTCTTTTAATAAGTGCAGATAGTTGCTTGAAATGATCGCACAAGAGATCCTCAATTACTCGGGGGGAAGGGTAAGTGGCAGGCGCCATCTTAAAATAAAGTCGAGCACCTCTGCCGATATTTTGACAATGCTATCTTCCTCTGGCACTTGTAAATACTGGCTTTTGTTTGTTATTCCGCCTGAGTCTCCAGATAAACCGCAAAAATGAAATATGAAATTGCAGTCAGTAAGAACTGCTCTACCCGGATTAGGCATAGGCCACAGGCACTTATGTGTCTCCACTGAAGACCTCGCCGTTCCGGTACTAGGAGCTAGAAGTTGGGCGAACCACCCACAACAGGCTTTTCAGTAAAGTCTAGCTGTTTAGGTTTCAATAAAGTTATGGGTCGATGGTACCCTGAGTCGCCGATAATCAGTGAATTTATCTGCTTGTCCTTGCAGCTTCAAAGTAAAGCAGCCATCTTGGCTGAAGCCCGGAAGCGTCCCCCAAGTTTATTTTTTTTTTTGTAATCTTCTTATTTTTAAATCGTTATCTCGCTACCGTTCCTATGTCTAACTCCTCCCACATACCAGTTCCAGCTTTTCTTGTGTTTGACGTAGAAAGCGGTCCCATCCGCTTTCTACGTCTACCAAAAGCGCGTTCATGATGCTCCGTGACACAGCGCATGCGCCACTTGGCAATTTAACATTCTTCTGCGCAAGCGGTTCTTCTTCTGCGCAAGCAAATTTCGTTCCAATAAAAATATTATTATTTAACAAAAGTCTTTGAATCAATCCAAAATGAATGCTCTTCTCTGTATTCAATGCGGCCATAAACCAAACTAGTACGCATGTGTGAAACGAGAATGCGTGTTTACTGTCAGATTAATCAATAGAGTGTAGCGCATGCACATATCCTCAAGTAGGCGGATGACGTAGGGCTGCTAACGGCCAGAAATTCAACTGGCTGAACTAAAAACGTGACCCAAAGATAAATAAAAAATAAAGGGTTGATTTAGCAAAGCGGCAAAAATGCAATTAAAAGTGGGATTACTGGCTTTAGAACAAAAATTTTTAAAAAATTATGAATTAAAGTCCTATTTATTTTTTACAAAGAATTGGATTGTGGATCAGTGTCAAGGTAACTTTACCTTCACTTTAAGTGTCTGAATTTCATGCATTGTTGCAATTCGTTCCTCCAGAAATCCAATACGAGTTTCTAGAGAGACAATATGCTCACACTTGCCCCAGACATATAATCCCTGAAGTGGCTGCTCCAGTGATGCAAACATATTGCAAGCTGTACACTAAATGAGATTCTCACACATTCTTACTAAAAGTTTTAACTTAAAAATATAAAATAATGTTATTCCCCCTTGGTTACTCCAAACCCTTGTTTGCCCAAACTCCCATGTTTCACTAACTCTTAAACAGAAAATCTTATTTGAACAGAGAAAATCAATGCAGCAATCACAAAGTAAGGCTCATAGAGTACCTGAGCTAAATGTATACGTATATGTATTTTGTGATTGGCTGATGGCTGTCATATGATAAGCGAACCATGTCACTTCCTGTGACGTTTCATCAGCTGTTTCACAAATTTTGGAGCTAATGCGCATGCGTGCCAGCATCATCACATACCTGGCCTCATACGTCACTGCTAAAATATTTAGTGCTGTGAAATTCAGGAACCTTTATAGAGTGCATGCGTGTGACTCATGGAAAGCTGTTTTATTAGGCTCCTCGGCAATATTCGGAACTCTGCCCCCACTGCAACTACTCCCATTACTACTACTGTAAAGCTGAGTCTCCGTGCATGAGAAACAGCCCCACCCCCGGCTATAGCCACTGCTTCTGATGATCCAATGCAGCTTTTCACAGGCTCCATTCAATGTCATTATCTTTCATAACATAATGACATTGAACGGAGCCTGTGAAAAGTTGCATTGGATCATCAGAAGCAGTGGCTATAGCCGAGTGGCGGTGGGGGGCGCCGTTTCTCATGCACGGAGACTCAGCTTTACAGTAGTAGTAATGGGAGTAGTTGCAGTGGGGGGCGGAGTTCCAAATATTGCCGAGGAGCCTAATAAAACAGCTTTCCATGAGTCACACGCATGTGCTCTATAAAGGTTCCTGAATTTCACAGCACTAAATATTTTAGCAGTGACGTATGCGGCCAGGTATTTGATGACACTAGCATGCATACGCATTAGCTCCAAAATGTGTGAAACAGCTGATGAAACGTCACAGGAAGTGACATGGTTCGCGCTTTTCAAAAGTTTGCCTTCTTACCAGAAAAGAGGGAACCTTGGATTAATTTTAAAAATTGCCATAAAATATTCTACTGCTCATTTCAAATTAAAAGTAAAAAAAAAGTTAGTGCTATTGCATTGTATTGTTATTGTGCATTTGTCAATTATTCAGTTATACTGCATTTAGTGGTCCTTTAATTAATATTTATTAATGTATTTATTCTTTTAAAAACAAAGTGTATTAAATGTTATGCACATACAATATCATATCAAAGATATTTTCATACAATACCATTGAACTGTGAAAAGCATACATATCTATGAAGTTAGTGGCACAAAGATTGTGTTGGTAAGCATGACCTAAATCTTAGTGCTCCTTTGTACATCTGATTGAAAGATTATCTATGGGTGTAGTCCATTGCCACAATGGATTACAGGCTCTATCTAAACATAGTAAATATTTATGTACTTATATTTTGCTAGCTGCCAAACTAGACTTTGCAAGATACTGGCTCAAGTCTACTTCTCCATTCTGGAATCAGATTTTAGATATTCTAGATATTGCATTTTAGCCAAACAGTGATGACTCATGAATAACTCCACAGGAGTGAGCACCTTTTAAGTAGCACTGTCTAGCTGTAAAAAAATGTCAAAATGCACTGAAATAAGAGGCATCCTTCAAGGGTTTAGAAATTAGCATACGAACCTACCAAGTTTTAGCTTTCAAAAAAGAATACCAAGAGAACAAAGCCAATGTGATAATAAAAGTAAATTGTAGTTTTAAATTGCACGTCCTATCTGAATCATGAAAGTTTAATTTTGACTAGACTGTCCGTTTAAGGTAAATCTCTGCACTTCAAAGAGGTGAAATGTGGTTTCTCCGGATCCAAGATGTAGAAAATATAATTAGACACAAATTAAAAGTACTGAGTGAAATTGCGCTGTTCAGTTTCCTCGTGCGTTGTATGAGGGTGATTGTAGAGCTTGTGCACTTGATAAAACATCAGATGGTTTAGGTTATAGATAAGCTATGCTTCCTTCTGTAGATTACCTGCCCGCATAAGCTAAACATGATGAGCTGATGTGTAACAATATAACATCTGTGCACTAGAAAACTAAGGGAATTGTAGACATATGATAGCGGCAGAAGCAAACATTTCACCCGGAACTATGTCATTTGTTTGGGTGAAACTCTCCTTGTTGTTTCCGCTTCCGGCTTAGTGCACACACGTGTGACATCGCTCACTGCATCCCCAGCACTGGGGTAACGATTTCCCTGCAGTGTAGTGTAGTTGAAACTCGCTGCAATGGGGAAAACTGCTGGGGCAAAGAAGGGGAAACAGCTCCCAGCAGCCAGCATCAAAGCCCGCGGTGAGGTCAGAAATAATCCGTTCGAAGTGAAAATAAACAAACAGAAATTCAATGTGCTGGGAAGAAAAACCAAACACGACGTTGGACTGCCCGGGGTGTCCAAATCCAAAGCTCTTAAAAAGGTGACTTGTCTACTGAGAGGGTAGCAAGGTCGCATCACTTTGGGCATTCAGTGGTTAATAATTGTAAAACATGTAAATATTGTGTCAGGCAGCTGTCATCACTGAGCTAGCATAAATACACTTCACAACAGCACTTATACAATTGTGGTAGACTCTGTTATAGAACATAGAGGGTTAAACAGCACAATATTACTAAACAGCTTCATGCTAAATACAGACTTTTAGGGCCACTTTATCTCTTATCAGGGGTGGTGTTTTTAGACTATTTGGCATAGACCTGACAAATATCCACCTTTAAAAAGGAAAAACCTAAGTGAGAGGCTTACATGCAATATGTTCAAATCTGTCCAATGGGTTAATATACTGTCTATTTTTCTATTTGTTAACAGCGTAAAGAAACCATTTTACAAGAATACAAACAGAGGGGGAAATCCAGCTTGTTTACCGATAAGCGTTTTGGAGAATATGACACTAAACTCACCCCAGAAGAGAAGATGATGAAGCGGTTTGCTTTGGAACGTCAGGTAATATTTATATAGACAAATGAAAATGGACTGTTGCTTTTCATTTGTTTCAGTATGTGTAGATCCTTAGACTATCTTCTGTTGTAAACCTGCCACCATTTTCCTAGGAACAATTTATCTTTACGTTTATACATTTAGATCAACATCATTTTGATATCATTTTTATTCATACGAGTTTCGTGCATGATTACTATCAAGAAGACTTGTGTAGCACTAGCGCGAAAAAATTTGATTCGTCTATCTTTTGGAACGAATATTCAGGGAAATATGTTTCCCCAAATATTAGTTGGCTGTACTATTTGGTATTCTTTAATTTTAACCCCTTAGCACCTGGCATTTCAGAAAAAACTTGCCCAAAAGACCAGAGAATTTTTAGCAATTTTGCTATCACTCCATCTAAACAGAAATAGAGCACTGTTTTTATTTATATAATATATCTCTATATATCTTTTTTTTTTTTTTTATAGTAGACAACCACCAAATGCGATTATATGAAAAAAAAACAAAAAAAAACTTTTTTGTAATTCCTGGCAGTGAAGGGGTTAATTAGCTAGCTAGTAAGGGTAATAGTATTGTAATGTAGGTATTACCCTCCCAAACTGCTCTCTTCTCCCCCACCCTCACTCCTTACCACCATCTTAGGTACTGGCAGATAGTGTGCCACTATGCAGTTTAGTGCTGATTTCTTTTTCCCCCCCATTTTTAATTATTATTATTATTATTTTTTTATCTGCAGTGTAGTGATCCCTCCTACCTCTCTGATTGGCTGTCTGCCAGTACCTAAACTAGAGTATTTTTTTTAAAATATTTATTTACAAATTATTTTTTTCTGTAGGATGTGGTCTTCCCTCTCCCCTCCTTATGATCATGTTGTAGCACCCTCCCCCCCATCAATTTGACATTTTTTCTTTAGTGTAGTGTCCCATCCCTCCCTCTCCCTGCCAAACTTTGTTTGTTGTGTAGCGTCCCACCCCTCCATCCCTCTCCCAACCCCCCTCCGTTACTGAGCCAACTCCTTCCCCCCTTCGGGGGCCGCCCTCTATCACTGTTACTTTTTGCATACAGTAACCATGGGATTATTGTGATTCGCTATCACAGTGATCACATGACCGTCCTGGGCTCTGATCGACCCCGGACACACTGCCTCAGTTGTGGGGCACGTTCTGGGGCTGCGGGAGGGTGCTGGAACACAGCGATCCCGTTTACAAGAGGCTCAAAACCATCCGTATTTCCAGTTTAAGATTTCGTTGGTACATTCATTCAGATATTTGTTTTGTTAAAACAAATATCCGTTCTTGCACAGCTCTACTATTGAGTAAACATGCATGAAAAAAATATGATGAATAAAATTAGGTTAACAGTTCCTGTGTAACTCCAGTTATTTCATTACTTAAGTTGACTCTATTTAATTAAATTGCATTTTTGTTTATGTATTTTTGAGAGAGTATAATAGTTTTAAATATAAATGCGCATATATATATTTATATCTCTTTTAATGTATCTGGCTTTAAAATTTTAGTATTATATTTAAAAAGTTCTTGTATTTAAGCCCCTGAAGAGGTCTAGTCTTGCTTTTGAGCTGCAGTGCATTGCTACTCATGAGCACGACACAACCAGATAGAAGTGGCAAATGCACATAACCAATGCACAAAAAATGGGAAAACAAATATTCCAGCCTCTGTATGATTATAATAGACTGTAATTTATACCACTACATTTGGGTCCAAGATAAAAAAAAAAAAAAAAATTTAGTCCATCTATTGGCTCCTAGTGATGCCTTAAAGGTGCAGTGAACACCCTGAGTTTGTAAAAAAATTTTTTTTTTTGATGATTAATGAAATATATTTTCATTATTTATTTTGCCCATTTTTCATGTCATTTAGCTCTGAAAATTGAGCAATTTCTAATACTTTAAATGTACCTGCTGACTTTTCAAGGCTAACACTGTTAGATATCTGTCCCTAATTGGCTTTATCTGATAATTGCAAATGCATTTTATACTGGCATTATGGCTAGCCTTGTTGTCTGCAGACGAAAGCCCAGATTGGCTACTCCAAATAAGGTAAATGGTGGGTGGAGTCTGGCTATTGAAAAATAATTGCAGAAAAAAGGATGTTTGTATTAAAAACATTAAGACTTAGCTGATATTATTCTTTAGCAGAACAGAAATGTCTTGTAATTACAAGGTGTTTGCTGTCCCATTTAAACTGTTCTGAAACGTTTGTTCTTTTTTTTCTATGGGCCCCTATGTAGTGGTATAAATAAAGATCTATTTTAATTATAGATCCTTGAATTTTTTTTTGTCTGTGTGCAATGAAAGTAACAAATCTTAGATTCCATGCCTCAGTATTCTGCCGCATGTCTATATGTTGATAGAATCTACTGTGTAATAAAAGTTTAAGGGGGCAATTTATCAAGCTGAGACGGACAGGGGCGCACATACGCGGCCTTGTTCGCCGGAGCTCGCCTCTGGCTGAATTTAGCATTGTACACGAGCGCTATTTTGCGCTTGCGTGCAATCCCTGCCCGCGCTCAGCCAATCACGCACGGGCAGGAGCTGTCAATCTCTGGGGAGATTGAAATTAGCCACTTTAGAGATGGTGAAAGGTTAGAAAAGCAGCGGTCTGATGACTGCTGCTTGTTAAATACGGTGTGCAGGTTCTCTTGTGAGAACCTGCAGTCGTATGGGGTCGAAAGGCTTGCAAAGCCTTTGATAAATCGCCCCCTAGGTAGAAATCCCCCTTTAAAGCTTAATAATCTGTATGTTAATGACAGTAGAAATTATGGTTTATATATGTTCCAGACCTTGCTTTACTGTTTGTAATAATGTGATATTATTTTCTAGCGAACTAGTGAAAAGAAAAATCTGTATAATCTTAATGAAGATGAGGAGTTGACACATTATGGGCAGTCATTGGCTGAATTGGAAAAATTGAATGACATTGTAGATAGCGACAGTGATTCAGAGGAGCGTGGCGCTCTTTCAGGTTAGTATGGTAGTTCCAACAAGGTTTGTCTTGTAACTTGTAGAGATACTGACTTTGTATGGGTCTGTATTTGAAATATTCAGCATCCACAATGTAAATTACTGGCTTTGTCCCATGAGATATGAGGAAATTAAACATTTAGTGCTAGATTATGAGTGTAGTGTGAACAGTTACGCGCAAGCGAAAAAGGAGTTTATCGCAGGTGTTTGCGCATGTTGGGTTTTCCCGCTCGTATTACAAGTTGAAAGTAAATGCGTTCACTTGAGCGCAATTTAAGTTAACATGCATCCTCATAGCTCTGATTAATTGCTTTGCGAAACAAGTGTCCATTGACTTCTATGAGGGAATAGGTCATTGCGAGTTATATGTTGTACGTTCAGCTTTTCATGCTCATTGGGTTAGCACACAAGCGATAACTTTTTTTACTTTCAACTTGTTATACGAGCGCAACCCGATGCTTGCATAAAGGTTACTTCTAGTGTAGTTAACGCTCATGCGGGAGCATTAAAGAGCTCTCCACTTGTAATTGCGCCCTTAGCAGGGTACTATGTTGATTGTTTTATTTAAATAACTGCTCATTGAAAGGTTTTTTTTGTTTTTTTTTAAATGCAATCTTTATTGGTAGACTCAGGTCAACATTGGGAGTTAAAGAAAATTATGATTTGGTAAATCTTTAAGTGCAAAGTTAACGTTGTTTATCAAGACCTTCAAAGGATAACTGGTGGCGTAAAAGTCGGCTGGTGATCTTGAGCTTGAAAGTATCTCTGAAACCGTATGTTTCCATTCCTCCATAGGAGGAGAGGGTTCTCTCTGGCGGACCGTACAGTTCATATAGGTCTTGGGTTTGTTTTTATATTTTTTAGATCTAAAATTCTGAACTTGTAATGTAGAACATTTTGAATAAAGAACACAATCTTTTAACTTTCACAATCTGTATCTTTTACTTCTAAAGGGTGGAGGGACAGGGCTAGGGGTGATCTGGAATGGCTTCATTTCAGGGAGGGGGGCAAAGGGAATGGGAGCAGGCGGTTCTCTAGGGTAGGAGGTAAGTGGGAAGCGAGGGGGTTGTTGGATTTGTAGTTTTAAGTGTTGGGGTGTACGACTCATTCTGGTTGTTGAATTAAAGCAGTGTACCTTCCCATGTAAGGAGCATAGTTTCGTGTAAATCAGGTTTTCCTTTTCTTAGATGGTGGTATCTTTCTAGTTGTAGCTGAGTGGTGATTAGTTTCCTCCAGTCTGAGAGGCAAGTGATGATATCAGTTTTCCATCTTTTAGGTATTAGGGGTCTTTGATCGGTTTAGCATTATAATAAAAAGTGATTTATCTTGTATGCTATTGACTTTTGGAAGGTCGTGGTAGAGCAGAAGTGCTGGGTCTGATTGGATTGACATTTCTAGTTTTTTGTTGATTTCAGCAAAGACCTCTCTCCAGAAGCCCTCCAATTTGGGGCATTCCCACCACACATGTAACATTGTTCCCTCTCTTCCGCATCCCCTCCAGCACTTTCCTGTTGTGTTGGAGTATATCTCTTTTTAATCTTAATTTTAGATTACTTTTCCTCTAGCGTTGTGATCTTTTTATTTTACAAAGTGCAGAGATTTGATATAGAGGTTGTGTGACATTATAGGGTTATCCAACCCTGCAATGGTCACCAGTTTGTCACAGAATGAGTTAACCAACTCTTTCCACCTTAAAGTGATGGTACATTTCAGACTAAGAATGTTACATTGAAAAATATATTAGTTTGCACGTAAAACAACATAATTACTTTTTTTTTTTTTTTTTTTTTTTTTTTTTTAAATGTATATAGATTTTGTAATAAAATATTTATAACCCTAATTTATTTTGTCTGTACCTCTGTTTCCTTGGTTGTTATGTATAGAGCAGTCACATCCACACTTTGCATAGGCTTTCTAAGGGTTTTAAAGGGGCTGGACTTCAAGATTGTCATATGACACGCACTTTGATTGGATGTTCATTGGAATTGTCATTTAAAAAAAAAAAAAAAAGTGTTCATCCGATCCAAGTGGGCTGGCATAACAATCCAACAAAAGCATTACTATATACACTAACCCTTTCACAGATGGATTAAAAGCAAAAAAAGAACACATACTTTTTTTAATGGCAAAGATTAAATATATGGCATTTGATATTAAGGTTTGCCATCTCTAGGCAAAGTCTAGCCACTCCAGGCAATCCTGTAATTTAGTTCAGTGGATGCAAGGGTTAACAAACTCTCTAGTCTGTACTAGACCTAGAAAGATGCCCAAACTCCCCTTTAATGCCACACACACTAAACTATATCTGCTGCCACCACTGTAAGATTATTATATGTTACTATGTTATATGTGAAATACTGAGAAAATACATTGACTAACCGATTAAAAATCATAAAATACAATTTAGCAAAAATCAACCTAAAGTCACGAGGTCTTCATGACATGTTGCAATGACTGAATAAAGTATATTTTATTGTTCTCTGAATCGGTCTTAAAGATACAAAACCCCTTATCCAAATTGCATGGGACCAGAAAAGGATTTCAGAATATTTTTAAATTTGCATATGTAAAACAGGACAGTTTGAAGAGGGGATGGGACTAAGTGTAAACAACACAAATCCTCATACAGATTATATATGTAATTTACATGTAGTTTTATATAATGTATAATACTTTAATATTCAAAGATCTATTAGAAACATAATACAGTGCTGTAATCAGAAAGCTAATATATGTTTTAAATAAATATAGACCATTATTTGTATTTTAGAACACAAAAAAGAAACCACAGACATAGGCCATGGTCTTTTATTTTATTTGTTGTTTTTATAGCTATAGTATACATCGGATAGGTACATATCTCTCCTTGATTCAAACACTTTAAAATGTCTTAGTTAGACATATTGGATATTAACAAAACATAATATAATATACTTCCTTTGAAGGGAGGGAGGAAGGAGAATGAGGATAGGAAGGGGGGATAGAACAGGGGAAAACATGGCTCACTACCTGTAACATAAGTTGTCACTCTTCTGTTACACAAAGTTCACGTGTATGGGATGTGAATCCATCAGCTGTACTCTGTGTCTTCGGGTGTTGTGACTGTCGCTTTTGATCAGCAGATTAACAGGTCAACGTAATGTGCACAAGAATGTTATGTGACAAAACAGTTTTGATGCACTGCTTTTAGAGTTAAGGTTTTGGGGGGGGGGGGGGTGGCTAAAGAGGCCAAGAAGAGAAGTGATAGTGTGAAAGATTGTGAAAAGGTGAAGCTATATTTGTCGGACTCCCAGTGCCAGCAATGTCCCCCTGCGAGAAGCTGTTTTGGATGTGGGGACAGGTTAAGGTAGTTGGGCCGTGTTGGGTGTTTTGGTTGACTCTTCCCAGTGGAGTCTGGTATTTAGAAATAAGGCTATTTTGTTATGTTTTAAGATAGCCGTATTCCTCTAGTGTAAATAGGTCTGAGACCTTACCCCTGGCCATGGTCATTTTTAATAAATGTATTTAAAAAATAAAGATTAAATAATGAAAGTCTGGATTTCAAAATAATTCTGTATTTTGGAATTCCAGATTTGGGAATTTGTAACTGTAAATAGATCCAAATCGGACAATGAGAGACTACTATTTTAACATGTTAAATACTTTTTATATATAAAGGTTACCTTAAATTTGTTTAATTTAAAGTACAGCTGGGGCTTTCAGGCCTTACTAGCAGAATTCCCACATATTCATTGCATAGTAGTATCTATGTTTTATTTTAAAATAATCTGACTTCTCTGGAAATATGATCTCTCTAATGTTGTTAAAGTGCTACATTGGCTGTCATACCACTCAGGCTGCATTTACAGATCTGAGCTCAGAACTCAGAAGCTTCTTCCATCCAGCTGAATTTATTTTGTTTTTTAAAAAAGTACAAGTGAATGGTTAAAAAATGTACCCTGCCTTGTAGCTGAGCTAAGATGCACGTTGTTGTTTTTTTATTATTTATTTGTATGCCTTTTATTTTATTTTGTGATTTTAACCCCTGCAGGGGGATAAGAAATAAGAAATGATGCTACAATACAAAGGATATTTCAACTATTTTTAAAATGCAGTTGTGTAAATATTTAGTTTTCTTTTCTTTTTTTAATTTATTTTTAGTAATGGTCATGAACCATAGTTCACTACCACATCTAGTTTCCATGGTAACTTCCTGCCATACTGTTCTTCCTTTAGACTTTCCCCTTCCAGTGATTCTCAGTTTTGTTCTTAGCATTTTGGCAAAAACTATTATGTTGTGGGGCCCAGCTTTTTACTGTAGGTATATGTTCTATGTGTCCATTATGTTTAGTAGCAGTAGTGCATTAAGGTTTCATGCTGCCCTAGGCACATAGAGATCTGCTGCATTTGAACTCCTACATGATTTTCTTTGCCTTATTTATATTTATTATAACCTTTTTACCAAGTTACCCCAGTATTGCCAATAAGCCACACAATGCAGATATTTTGCTAGTAAAACAGTGTAATGAATGATTCCCTTTTTAACCAGAAACAGAGGTCTCGCATCATTTTAACCAACTAATATGTCAAGTTTAGTAAATTCATACAAGCTCTCTTGTTTGTGAGAATCGATGGCAATATATAATCTAATGAATATATATTCGTTGTTTCCTTTAACTTGTGTACATATTGCTTACTGTCTATAAACTTTCCAAACTTACCTACAAGATGTCTGCTGGCATTGTGTGTATTTGTGACCTGCAATAGGAAAATGTAAACTGGCATTTATTGCCTCATCTTCCTGTGTGCATTACTCATTCGTTCAGTAGAGATTAAACACATAAGAGTTGCAGTCCTTAGAACACCCCATTCTGCTGCAGCTCAGTATAACGCCAGAGATTGGAGCGTACACGTCTATGCCTGCTTCTCATTGGGTCACCAGCTGTAACCTGATCTGAAGTGTCACTGAAGCATTGTTGCGACTCAAAGAACCTACTTGCCAGAGTGTCATTGGCATCTTTAAAATGAGCCCTGGTGCGATGAAAAATGCCTTTTCACCTTAGAAAGAGAGGTGTTTGTGAGAGCTTATCCCACTGTCGTCCTGGTTGCACACATCATTGCTGCAGTTTTTTCCCATTTGCTGTTAATTTCTTGGTAAAAAATGTGTTTTTGGCTTAAACAAACTGCTGGTGTTTTACCGCTCCAGGCACCATAATAATATCCTTATGCAGGCTGCACCCACCCCTGCTTTGCATCCCTGTACACCAACACAGTGCTCCGTGTTTACTATATAGGCCATAGCAATTGCTTATAGCAAGCAATAATCCCAGCATCTGAGGGCCCTACTGAATCATGCAGCATAATTGTGGCACAAAAATAAGATTAAAATATCTTTTACTGCATTTAATTCCTAGAGTGCACTTATAGCTCTTTCTTGGTCAATTTGATACCTATGTTTTGCTCATGTGTTTGGCACTGCTGCCCAAAAATCTTTTGCTCCTAGATTTTGAATACATTTCTCAACCCCTGATTTATTTACCCCATTTGCAGAAGTAAAACGGGGAAAACTAAATAAATGATTTAAGGAGAAAATGCTTTCAAAACATTTTAATGCAAATAATTTGCAATCCATTTTTTTATTGTCGATGTACAGTGCATAGGTAAAATGTTTCTTTAAATATTCAAGATTGGAATGGCAAAACACTTCTGATATTCTTTTTTTTCTGTGAAGCCAGTTATATTTCCAGATGCATATGGAACAGAAGACACATTACTGTTCTGAGACTTTATTTTTGATTAAAATATTGTAAATATTTGGAGCTATCAAGGATTAAAACAGGTTTGGTCTCTTATGTTTAATGTTGCAGGAACATTCATGTAATAGGTGTTACTGTTCTCATTGACACAAGGTAGAAAAGTAGTTTTATTCAGCACAAACTAGTAAACAAAAAATGTGTAAAAATGCCCTATTTAATTGGATTTCTTGTAACTCTCTCTGCAGCTGAACTGACATCTGCCCATTTCGGAGGTGGAGGTCTTCTTAAGAAAAAAACAGCATCAGATCAGAAATATGAAGAGATGGAAAAGCCAAAATCACGCAAAGAGCTGATTGAGGAGATGATTGCCAAGTCTAAAGAGGAGAAGGTCTGTGGGCTTTTAATTTTAATATATCTCCCCCCCCTTTTAACCATTTTAACCTGCATTTCAGATAGAGAATACAATTTTAAGCAACTTTCCAATTTTCTTATATTCTCTTATTTGCTTCATTCTTTTGATATCCTTTGTTGATGAAGCAGTGGTGGTGCACTACTGGGAGCTAGCTGAATGCATTGAGCAAGCCAATTACATGAGGAGTATATGTGCAGCCACCAATCAGTAGCTCCTGAGCCTACCTAGATATCCTTTTCAACAAAAAATACCAAGAGAACAAAACTGTTTTTAAAAAAAAAAAAAAAAAGTTTTTCATGTCCCTTTAATGAAACAAGCATTTGCTTATTTTCAGTTCTGAGGTAAATCTGTGAATTGTAAAATCAGTGGTTATAAACCTTTCATATTCTCCAGCAGCAAACTGTGTTTAGATTATTTTTATGTATTTGATTTCAACAGTGTTGGACACTAATCAAAGCAAAAGTCTAAAGATTCAACATTTTTATTGTTAATTATTCAAGCTTTAACTTTCCACATTTCATTATGAACTAGTTCAGTATTGGTTAACAAAACTGGCGACAGTCCTTCTAAATAAATGATTCATGAGTGCCCATGGTGTACCAATTTTAAAATTTAAAGTAATGGTAAATCCTAGCGTTTGTGAAACACTAGGATTTACCAGTGGTACAAATAAAGGGGACTTTCAGTCACAAAGTATAAAATACTTCAATGCTGAAAGTTCCTTTATTTGTCTGAAGTGTTTGCTGCACTGAGCTCCTCAGGCAGCCCCACGGCAGAACGCTAGTTTGCTATGAGGTGACGTTTCCACCTCTTAGCCAATAGCTGTGCGTTCCAGCTTGGCACCAAGCCGGATTTACTATCACTTTAAACCTTAATGTTAAAAAGACAGCTTACTATGTTTACAGTTTTTTTTTATATAAGCTGCAGAGTTTAAAGTGAATGGGAAATGTATCCTTTAGTTATATTTTTACATGAAATGGCTGGCTTTAATTAAAACCACAACCCAATCAACTGAGCTGAGCTTGCAAGGGGTTCAGACCTCACTTTCCTCTCTATATACACATTTTCAGCTTTATCTAATCTCTCACTGTATACACAAAGACAAATATACAAAGAACAATATAAAATCAACCTTTTTGTATCTATACTATATTCTGCAATTGTTTATGGTTCAGTTGAATTAAAGACATTATTTTTTGTTCCGTTTTAAGAGAGAAAGACAGACTCAAAAGGAAAAGACCTTGGAGTTGACTGAAAAACTTGACAGTGACTGGAAAACAATTCAAGGACTCCTCTCTCACAAGGTTCCAAAATCTGAGCGAAAGAAAGAGGATGAAAAGCCAAAGGTAAGTTGTAGCGGAACGCTACACATTGGTTTATTGATGCTCCTTATAGTGGTGCATTGTGCACGTCAGATCAAATCATTTGGTATGTACAATTTATATTCTTTACAATGTACAAAACTATAATCAAAACAACACAGTGTTTATAGTATCATATAGATTAATATTCATGCATAATTGTCCAAAGCTATAAACAAAGAGTGTGGATGCAGTTTCCAGATAACATAATAGAATATGATGGAACTTTTAACTGATAGCAAATTAAATGGATTCTTATTGAATTCCTTATTAAAGGGACACTAAACACATGCTTAAAATCCTTAAATCTTGCTCCTTCTAATCAATCAAAATGAGGTTAGCATGAATGTCTATGCCCACTTGTCATCTTACCCCAAATTGTTAAAAAAAAAGTGTTTTCAATAACAATGGTATACCTGTGCTCTATGGGTGTATGCATGCCGCCATATTGTGACGTGCGTTACACACAGGTACACTAGTCACATGACATGCACGCATAGTGTTCTTTTATGTATTTGCTGCTTAGAAGGAATCACATCTGCAGCACACGCTCACTGTGATGAATACAACAGCAGCACATGTGATTCTTGCAGAGCGCGTGCTGCAGTGTTTGTGGAGATAATCTAATAGTAATAAGAATTTTAACACAGCAATATATAAGTTAGTAAATGCGGCGTCATGAACAAGAATTGAAAGTAACAAGCTCTGGGAAGGAAGGGGGAGATCAGTCCAGAAATAAACGATACGTCTTGCATAGAAAAATACAAGCTCCGGTTATATACAATGGTTGCTAAGCACTCCTGACCCTGCAGTGCATAATACTGCACTGGGAGATCCTTACCCTTCCAGCCCGAAAGTTAGATTACACCTTGGGCTCAAAGCATGACTCCACATGCCCGCTAACAAAAGGCAGCCTATCCTGTCACTGCCAGGGTGCGTTTGCAAACTCCACAACTGCAGAATGTTACCAGCGTCTGGAAACTCTACATACTGGGGAGCATGTTCAAACTAATATTATCAATCACTTAGCTGGCTCCCTAGCTATATAGATATAGAAGCTACACGCTTGAGGATTGTTGTAGTAGAGTACATACCGGACACTATGATCTGATTGGTGCAATATCGCCAGACGCCCCCTTCACCTAGTTGTCAGATGAGCAGTGTGAAAAAGTTTTGTAGCACATTACCACTATTATCGAATCTGGTCAGTAACATATCTATATCAATTTGTATTAGCTCAAACAACATTTTCATGGGCCAACCATGTCATCTGTTTTATGAACATCTTTGAACTACTCATTGAGTGAGATCACAGTACATAGGGGCGTTTACTTAGACAATGATCCGATTGGTGCAATATCGCCAGATGCTGATTCCATCTGGTTGTCAGATCAGTGGTGAGAAAGAGCTTACAGTACGCCAATATTACCATCACTAATCTGATCAACATATTTTCAATAATGACGTGATTAACTTTTTATCCTATTGTTAGAACTATAAAAATGCCGATTATTGAAAATATGTTGATCAGATTAGTGATGGTAATATTGGCGTACTGTAAGCTCTTTCTCACCACTGATCTGACAACCAGATGGAATCAGCATCTGGCGATATTGCACCAATCGGATCATTGTCTAAGTAAACGCCCCTATGTACTGTGATCTCACTCAATGAGTAGTTCAAAGATGTTCATAAAACAGATGACATGGTTGGCCCATGAAAATGTTGTTTGAGCTAATACAAATTGATATAGATATGTTACTGACCAGATTCGATAATAGTGGTAATGTGCTACAAAACTTTTTCACACTGCTCATCTGACAACTAGGTGAAGGGGGCGTCTGGCGATATTGCACCAATCAGATCATAGTGTCCGGTATGTACTCTACTACAACAATCCTCAAGCGTGTAGCTTCTATATCTATATAGCTAGGGAGTCGGCTAAGTGATTGATAATATTAGTTTGAACATGCTCCCCAGTATGTAGAGTTTCCAGACACTGGTAACAGGCTGCAGTTGTGGAGTTTGCAAACGCACCCTGGCAGTGACAGGATAGGCTGCCTTTTGTTAGCGGGCATGTGGAGTCATGCTTTGAGCCCAAGGTGTAATCTAACTTTCGGGCTAGAAGGGTAAGGATCTCCCAGTTTAGTATTATGCACTGCAGGGTCAGGAGTGCTTAGCAACCATTGTATATAACCGGAGCTTGTATTTTTCTATGCAAGACGTATCGTTTATTTCTGGACTGATCTCCCCCTTCCTTCCCAGAGCTTGTTACTTTCAATTCTTGTTCATTTACTAACTTATGTATTGCTGTGTTAAAATTCTTATTACTATTAGATTATCTCCACAAACACTGCAGCACACGCTCTGCAAGAATCACATGTGCTGCTGTTGTATTCATCACAGTGAGCGTGTGCTGCAGATGTGATTCCTTCTAAGCAGCAAATACATAATAGAACACTATGCGTGCATGTCATGTGACTGGTGTACCTGTGTGTAACGCACGTCACAATATGGCGGCATGCATACACCCATAGATCACAGGCATACCATTGTTATTGAAAACACTTTTTTTGAACAATTTGGGGTAAGATGACAAGTGGGCATAGACATTCATGCTAACTTCATTTTGATTGATTAGAAGGAGCAAGATTTAAGGATTTTAGCAGGCAGGTGTTAAGTGTCCCTTTAAGGCTGCTAGGATATAAATCGTGGCTGCCCAATCTGTGGTCCATGGGAGATTTCTGGTTTTATGATATTAACATTTTAAGAACTTTTTCATTGAATCTATTGAATCTCCAGATATTGACATTACTACTACATGATTAAGCACCTCAGTATTGTTATTTGCCTGTTCCCTACATCCGCAAATTGTGGAATGATCTGCAATTGGAAAACTTTATTTATACAACCAATTTAATTCTTGTCTCAATATTGAAATGTATTGGAGTGTATCAGATTGTATAACACTAGCTTGTTTTTTTTCCTATCAGCCTGACGAATATGATAAAATTGTTCGTGAGTTGGGCTTTGAGATGAAGGCTATGCCCTGTGACAGAATGAAGTCTGAAGAAGAGCTGGCTAAGGAAGAGAAGGAACGGCTAGAGAAGCTAGAGGTATGGCTAATACCAGGGCTGCTTACTAAATACAGTAACCCCCTAAGCTTCCGTGCTCCAAAGTGTTTACATTTGTTTTTTCTTGTTTTGTGTTTTTTTTTATAAAGAAGCTTATATTTAAAAGGCCAGAATAGTTGAAAAATTGCATGTTCTAATTTGCTAGAGCTTGTAATTTTAAGAACTAGTGACCCGGCACTACTATGTGCTTTATACCCCAAAGTGGTTAAACACACAGTAGAAGTACAGCTAGGAGCACTGTGGGTCCAGAGTGGAAACTGCCGCTAAACCAACCAGCAGCACTAGTTGCATCATATGATTCTGCTGATTGGATTGGTGGCAATTTCCGCTCATGACCAGCTGTGCTCTGCTAATCTTATGCTCTAACGAACTAGAACATTTCATTTTAAAATTTTGCTTCAAATAAAAAAAAATCTTTCTTTTTAATTACACTGCATGGAGTACTGCGTAGAGTCCCTAAGGCAGAACATGCTGTGATATGAGGGGTAATTGCAGAAAATGCAGCATGGCTGTGTGCTGTGCATCATGGTCACTTTTTATTTAGTGTCTAAGCCACTTCACTAATCACTAATAATTCCTTCTTTATTACAGGCTGATAGGTTGCGGCGAATGCGTGGAGAGGATAAGGAAACAAAGAGGCCCAAACACATATCTGCAGACGACTTAATGGATGACTTCATTATCAATAAAGATGACCGCTTGATGCTCTCATACAAGGTCAGTATCTGCACTGCCTGACCTCTTCTGTTAGTCGCAAACCTGTGCCCGTTTTTTTGTTTTGTATTTTTATAAAATATTTTCAGTGTACTCCACAGTACCCTTTGCCAGCCGGGTGTCATCATGAATTAGCCAGGTGGGGGCAGTGTAATACTTTGCAATAATACATTTTCTGTTTATAAATATTACTTAAGCTATCTAAAGCACAGTTAAATATAAATTGTTTTGTGTAAGAAATATTGAGAGAGAGAAAAGATGTACTTTTGGCCTTATTTTTAGCCAGGTGGTCAGTAAAATCAGCTTTGTGGTTTGTCCATTAACTAACTATGTCCTGGGGAGTGTACTGATTTTAACACTTTTTTTTTTTTTTTTTTTACAATCAAACAAATGTATGAAGATACAATTTTAAATAAAATCATGGCAAATTCCCTTATAAGGAGTTTTCATATTGATTAAGAGGACTTTAAAAAGCCTCAATAGATTGTCATTAGACATCTCACCATGGTCGTATATGAAACTAGCGCTAAACCTGTAGTCTGAGTGTTAACATATTACTCCCACAAAGACATTGAGTAATAGTCTTCAATCTATGTATTGGCTATCTGCCCTTTGCATCCTGTAAGTGTGCGTATACGTGGGCTCTTCCAGTTTCTGGGTATCAACTGTTTCACATTATATATAAATATTTGGTAAAGTCAAGATCATAATTTTAGATTTAAGGTGAGTGGGCTTATTAAATAGAAATATTAAAATATATGGCAAATTGCTAGTGAATGCATTAATTTCCCTGCAGATATCTTCCCAAAAAGGGTTTATTTTTGTGCAAGATCACCATAAGTGTTCAAGAGTTCCTGATGTGCCACAATTCCTCCAGCAGAGGTTACTAGAGTGACAACCTATGCAGAGAAAGGTACCGTCTAGTTTGCACTTTAGTTTTGCTCTCAAATATACTGATTGAAGAGGAGGATTTAAAGATAGTTCTATACTTTATATATTTACGCCCAGTTCACCTGCCCATTGAGTAGTGCAGGATGGTAGTGTACTGCACTGATGCATTGTTAGAAGTTTGTAAGCAGTTGAGTGACTTTTTTATCTGTGCCATAGAATAGCATAAAGATTCAGATGGGTGCAGCGGGCTGTGCAGGTTTGACTATGATTATACACAGAATGAGATGGATGATGATTACGAAGCCACTGCCTGAGAAACCCACTTCCTAGCTCTTTATTTAGGACCTGTAATTTTAGGTTATTCCCTAACAATACTGAATAAATGATACGAACGTACCCAAGGTATTGGGCCCAGATACTGAATGGTTTTTACCCACTTCAAATTGCTGGTTGTGTAGTATTGGTGATGTTGAAATGGTAATGAATTTTCTCAGTATAGTACCACATGAACAAAACATGTTAGTTATCAGCGGGTATTAAGTTTAAAGCCGTACATTTTCAGGTTCAATTTGTAGTTTTTTTGCAACAAATGTCTGTTTTATTTAACATTTCACATTTTGTGTGTTTACGTGTACATTACTGGCACAAAGAGCCTGATCTAAAGCTCTCTGTTCTGATGAGATTATCTATGTAGTCTCGTCAGTATACTACGAGGTCCCTAAAATAATTTGAGGGCTGCTTACCTAGATATGCAGGTTCTGGATGTGTAGGAGACGCACACTTACAATATAATGCTTTAAAAAGGAAAAAAAAAAGTGTTATAAGATTTTGCATGATTTCTCTCTATGCCGACAAGTTTTTTATCATCAGACCCTTAGTGTGTGAGTGAGAGAGAGGAATCAAGCTGTTCTCTGGCTCATTTTTGGTTGAGAACCTGGGTTATGCTTGCTTACTGGTGGGTATATGTAAGCCTCCAATAAGCAAGCGCTATCCTTGGTGCTAAACCTAAAATGGGCTGGCTTCTAAGATTTACATTCCTGCGTTTAAAATAAAGATAGCAAGAGAATGAACAAAAAATGATAATAGGATTAAATTAAAGTTAAAGTTGCTTAAAATGTAATGCTCTATCTGAACCATAAAAGAAAAAACTTGGGTTCCGTGTCCCTTTAAGATAGCTTCTTTATAATTATGAAGAACTGAACTCAAAAGATTATGAAATAATAAAACGGTTTTATTTGCATGTTGTAAACCCAAATAAATTTCTTAGAACATGTTTATAAATAAAAATATTACAGTAAAATATATTAACTAATACATAACAAATGTAAAATCACAACCAACCAAAAGTGCAATACAGTTAAAAATATAACAGTGCACTGCTTAATCATGGGGAACAACACTGGGATAGATTACATTGACTGGTAAGCTTTACCAATGCTTTTATTACATGTCTAACTCCATTAAAGGGACAGTATACACTCATTTTTATATAACTGCATGCAATAGACACTACTAAAAAGAATAAGATGCACAGATACTGATATAAAAATCCAGTATAAAACTGTTTAAATACTTACTTAGAAGCTCTCAGTTTAGCTCTGTTGAAAAGTAGGTAGCTGGAAAGCCCACTGCAAGTGGGAAATAAGACACCCCCCCCCCTTCTTTTGCATATGAAAAGACCCTTTACACAAACAGGAGCAAGCTGCATAAGGTAGCTGACGGTATTCTCATAAAACTTTGGGGCTTGGTTAGGAGTCTGAGAATCAGAGCAATGTTATCTAAAAATAAGCAAAACTATACATTTAAAAAAAAAAAACTTTATTAGCTATATAAATCGTCTACAAAACATTTATGTAAAGAAAAAATGAGTGTATAATGTCCCTTTTAAAGTCTATGGCATTGGAAATGTAATCTAAATCTAGTTCTATAATTGTAGGATGAGTGTTCATAGGAATTAACTTAATATGTCCAAAGAACACTCTTCCTGCAATTATATAATTATATATATTCCTCGGAGTACAGTATGTTTTGAGCATTATTCTGCAAGATGAGAACTAGCAGTATAACAGGCAATCTAGCAATTAGAAAATATTTTTTAAAAGTTAGTGGCAAGTTCTTTTTAAGGAACAGAAGCATCTCTGCATGTTCAGCTATAAGTCTGTTTCTGCTATCAGTAAGGGCGTTTGACGCTAAACTGAACAGTCTTTCACTTTTCACACTACTGCATGGGTCAGAAAGATATTTTTGGGCCATTAAATCTTAGTTTATCAACTCTCTCCCAGGTAGGCTTCCAGCTGTATAGTAGCAGCTTTGGGAGCACTGCTCTGACGTACAATAATACAAATAACAGCAATTTTTATTGGCAGAACAGAAGTGAACAATTTTTAGTTAGTCTTCACTCCAGCTTAAAATTAAATGGGAACATAAAGTTTGAAAAAACGCCACAAGATAGCGTATGGGTAAGATCTGGTGGTATCGGTGCATTTGCATGAGTACAAATACTGGTGCAAGTATTTAGTATCGGTACAGAAACCGATACTAGTATCAGTGCAACCCTACTTTTAATACATAGAGGGTCATGAGACTCCTTATTTCCTTTTAAATGTGTGATCCTGTGTTCTCCAGCAGCCAGATTATATTCATTACTATCATTAGTATAACAAATAACATCACAGCAAAACCCCAAATGTTTAATAATTCAAATAGAGTAACATTTTCAAAAGTTTCCTATTTACTTCTATCATCAAATGTATTTTGTTCGTTGATATCCTTTGTTGTGAAGCAAGTAGGTAGGCTCAGGAACTATATAAGAATATATGGCAGCAATTTTGCAAGAATATTTTTAACAAAGTTATACATTTGCAAGAGCACCAAGTGGCAACTGTTTGCTGCTATGTACTTCTTTAGACACATGCACTCTAAATACTTAAGTATTCTCTTCAACAAAGAATAAAATCATAAAATATTTTTTTTTTTTTGGGGGGGGGGGGGGGTGTTTGGTGGCACTAAAGAACCCATATAAATATCTCTTAAAGGTACATGAAACCCAATTGTTTTTCTTTCATGATTCAGATAGCATACAATTTTAAACAGCTTTCAAATTTACTTATTTTTTGTTTTGTTCTCTTGATAGCTAAAATATCAGGTAAGCCAATGACAAGAGTCATATATGTGTAGCCACCAATCAGTAGCTAGCTCCCAGTAGGGCTTTGCTGCTCCTGAGCCTACATAGGTATTTGTTGTAATAAAGGTTAGCAAAAGAACAAAACAAATTTTGGTAACATTTGGAAAGTTATAAATAAGTGACTTGAAGCTTACACTAAACCACCTGTTCTCAGGCCTCCCCAACAGGCCAGATTTTCAGGATTAACTTGGATGAGAGCAGGTAAAATAAGTTTACTAATCAGCTGATTATTTCACCTGTGCGCTAGTTCAGATATCCTAAAAATGTGGCCTGAGGACAAGTTTGAAAACCAGTGCACTAAACCATACAAATCAAAATGAAAACGATCTCTTCTATAATTTTACTTTTGACGGCTCTCAGTACTCTTAAAACCCATGGTACCTTACTCCTCAATACTTGAAAAGTTTACAGTATCAGCCCAGTTTACTCCCTATAGCTGTGTAACTGCTTTACTTTGTTATGCTATATTGCCCCGTGCTTAATTCCCAACAACCTATTGAAATCTGCTTTTACCATTCTGAGAAGCAGATATTCAAACTTCCATTACTGTTTAGACTTGCCAGATGAGACAATATTAGGGTATAAAGTCTAACCCTTGTCTCCACAGCCTCTTGGTTTATACTCTTGTTGGCCTCTCATAACACTAATTACATGATGTTTATATAGATTACCTGACCTACTTTCTTTTTTAAGACATGAGTCCACGGATCATCTAGCTCATTTTCTTAGACTTTTGTGTGGCTGTATTACATTAGCGTATCCTATCTTTGTTTCTCAATTACTATTATGTGGTTAGTACATGTGATTTTTACATTATATGCTATATACCAGATGCTACTTTTTTTCTAAACGTACTAATGTCCAAGAGTGACCATCACAAATGCTAGCTTTCCTTTTCTTGGTGTCATGAGTATAGCTAGGTCCAAGAGTGACCATCACAAATGCTAGCTTTCCTTTTCTTGGTGTCATGAGTATAGCTAGGTCCAAGAGTGACCATCACAAATGCTAGCTTTCCTTTTCTTGGTTTCATGAGTATTGCTAGGTCCAAGAGTGACCATCACAAATGCTAGCTTTCCTTTTCTTGGTGTCATGAGTATAGCTAGGTCCAAGAGTGACCATCACAAATGCTAGCTTTCCTTTTCTTGGTGTCATGAATATAGCTAGGTCCAAGAGTGGTCTCCTGTGTAATGAGTGGAATCTTTACTAGGAAAACGAGGTTTTATTTATATGTGTTCAATTTTTATTTTTCCTGACAAATATGTAATTTATTGTTAATGTTTTTTTGCTTCATGTATCTCTTAAGTAGGTTGCCATTCATATACAATAATATCCAATTTCTGTAACTATTCATTCATGATTAAGGAGAGGAAGTGTCTGCAAATTACATATGTACAATTTTTAATATTTGGGTAAGAAAATGAAAACGATCGGTTAGTCAAAGTCCTTATAATGTCCTTTTATAATGAGGCACAAATACAGTCTTTAATACTGATGGTCCATGAAGTGTTCCTCAAACAAAAAAGGGAAACCTAGCCATAGGGGGATAATTAACAAAGTCTGGCGGACCTGATCCGACAGTGCGGATCAGGTCCGCCAGACCTCGCTGAATACGGAGAGCAATACGCTATCCGTATTCAGCATTGCACCAGCAGCTCACAAGAGCTGCTGGTGCAACGCCGCCCCCTGCAGACTTGTGGCCCCCTGCAGACTCGATCGATTTGAATTGCTGCGATGTCTGTCCGCTTGCTCAGAGCCGGCGGACAGGTTATGGAGCAGCTGTCTTTAGAGCTTGATAAATGGGCCCCATTGTGTGAAACACAGATTTCACAGCTGCTGCTCAGTATAACAGAGCCTCAACAGCTCTGGGTATTGCACTCTATACAAAAGAATCCATAGATGCAGGATACAAAGTAACAATTTATTCTTATAAAAACAAAGTTTTAGGCTAAAATATCACCAAGGGTCTGCATAAAATAAACACTATAGTTCGGAAGTTGACACTTTTCTTATGTCTAGTTATTCCATCCTCCAATCAGAATTCCAGTACTGATAATTTTTTTTTTCATTTACAGGATGGAGTAGCAAACCTTCCGTTGGCAGAGGAAGCAGATAAAGAAGATGGTGACAGTGAGGCAGATGAGGAGGAGGAGGAGGCTGGAGACTCTGCTGAGGAGGAAGATGATGATGATGATGAGGAGGATGAGAGCGACTCGCCAGACAATCATTCTGACCTGGAGTCTGATGCAGGAAGTGATCAAGATGATGATGATGCAGAAGATAAAGTTACAAAGAAAAAAACTAAAAGCAAAGAAGAGAAAATAGCAGATGCTAAGGCTGCAAAGGCCGAACTGCCTTTTACATTTGGTGGTAAATATTGTTATATCCTCCGGTATAGACTAATAGCTGTACATTTTCTCCCAATTGCATTGTATAATTATGTTGTTTCCAATAAAGCCAGTCTGATGGCTCAGCTGGCCAATCTGCTATCTGCATTAATTATTTAAACCCTCAGGGTTGCAGGTTCTAGTCCCAGCAGGGCCTGTTCAGCCTTTCATCTTTGTAGAATCAATAACTTTGTTACACCTTATTAGAATCGTCCTGGTAAGCAAACAAAACCTAAGTATAAATAAACAAACACCACACACAGAGAAAGTCTGGCACTCTTGCAAGTACACAGCTAAGATTAAAAGCAACAAGGGAAGAGTTAGTTACTGCATCTGGCCAAAAGGGTCAAGCCCAGGAACCACGTAAAGGTCCCTATCTACAGCCAAATATATACTTTCAATCACACAGACTGGAAACCACACAAGGGTGCCACATGCCTTATGTAATCTCCCTAGACAAATAACAGACACTCAAATGGACTACACTCTCAAACTGGACTGGGTACAGATCAATGACCCTGCAAAATGCACAGGCCTGGGTGCTCAATAGCACTCACAGCCAGCTGCACAGCCTCCAGAGACCCAGGCAAATGTTTTGTAATTTTCCGTATGGGCTTTGCACCCAGACTTGTCTGGGGTTAACAGCCTGGGTCTCTGGAGGCTGTGCAGCTGGCTGTGAGTGTTAGAGAAGTGGAGTGGAGGGAAGAGACCTTGACGTGGTTCCTGGGCTTGACCTTTGCGGCCAGATGCCATAACTAACTCTTCCATTTTTCATTTTAGCTGAGTACTTGCAAGAGAGTGCGTTCTCTGTGTGTGGTGTTTTATTTGTTTTGAAATTTTCCCTATGGGCTTTGCACCCAGGTTTGTCTGGGGTTAACTGCCTTGGTCTCTGGAGGCTGTGCAGCTGCCTGTGAGTGCTATTGAGCCCCAAGGGCTGTGCATTTTGCAAACCTATGTATACTCCATTATTACTATTTTTTTTTTTTTTATTTATTTTTTTTGCAAATAAATTTTTATTGAAGTTGAAACAAAGATTAACAAACAGTATTCACCTTTAAGATAATATTACATCCAATAAAGTATTACAATGCCTAAAAGCAAATATTAAAGACAACACAGAATGCACCTGTAATAAGAGAAATACATATCAAAGAGTAACATGGTGCTAGGCAAAAGCTTAGGTGAAAGGAATTAGAACTTCATTTTATATTATAGTACTAGCAAATGATCTCCACTACCTGATAGGAAACACTTATTGACATATCTGAATCAAGGTATCTGCCTGTGGAGGGTTAGCATATGAGGCGGCCACTCTTGGGCCGAAAAATATAAGGGGGGGGGGGGGGACTATCAGCGGGCGAAAGCCGCTTAAATATGTAGAAGGGGGGGGGGGTGGAGGGCGGAGCCAGTTAGTATGTCAAATTTATAAACAGGGGTTACTCAGGGTATGGGAATTTATATGGATAGTTGAGGGGCTTTCCATAAGATAGATAAGGAAAGTTCTTAAGAAAGTTATATGGAGAGGGAAGATATTAGTATGTATGAATTATACAGGGTCACTGGGTGAGCTCCTCTCCTGGGGAAATGTCTGCTATAGACGGTGCGGGAAAAAGGAAAAGGGATATCACCCGCAGGCAGCCAGTACCGGCGGGAAAGGGAGGAGAGGAACCCAACAGTAACAGGGTGTGAATTGTTAACACGTCACACTGCCTCGGCCGCTGGCAGTGCGGAAAAATGCCAAAATATACTGGGGTCTCAGAAATTCTAATGTAATGTAACATAACACTTTCCACTATAATCCCCTGTAACATAAGGATGCAACCATGTACAATCATTGATCCCAAACAAATTAGTAGCCCCAAAGATTGCAACAGCTAGGAATAAGGATATTCAGTAATACTATATAAAATCCTACAGTGGCAGTGTGTATAGTATTAAGCTATATAAAGGAAACTTAGTACAGACTTACAGGTTTCTCGTTGTATATGGAAGTTAGCTATCAACTCAGAAAAGGTTTGCTAAATAAGATAAACATCTAGGGTTGGCGTCAGACTAACAGGGCCTTATTTAACAATAGAGCTGAAGGTGGAAATCTATATGGCTATAGAGTTATTAGAAAATGTGACATATAACAGAATACCTGGTAGCAAATAATTAAACAGTGCTAGAACTTCTACAAAAGTCAGAGACAATTGGGTTATAGAATGAATAAAGTCAGAGGTTGACAATAGAAAATATATCTAAGTGACCCATAATAAGCTGTATGACCATATGTCCAATTTTTAAACTAATCGTTAGGAGAAACTTATTAATTGCAGTAGTCCAGGATTCTTAGATCAACAGTAATCTAGACTTATTTAGATACATTCTTGTTGGTACAGATTATTGCAGGCTACGCCAAAATATGAGATATCAATTATGTTTCTGGGGGCGTTGCGGTGAAAAGGTAAAGGTTATGCTCATACGAAGCTAAACAAGAAGGTATCAGTATTTAAAATAAAAATTCAATAACATAGAAAATAAGAAATTAAAGGAGCTTCACATAGTGCAATGTAAACATTTCGCTAGAGCAGGGAAATTAACAATCAATAGGGCATTCCAATATATACACATATGTTGTTAGGTTAATGTTATTAGATTAGCAAAAGCTAATAGGTAGAACAAGAAATAACTGAGCAATGAGCCCAACTGAAGTGGGATAATCCACATATCCATAGAGATATCTATGTTGGGCAAAACATATCCTACCTATACATCCAAAGTATCTAGAATTTTGAACCCCAAGGATAACGTTAAATAGGCTGACATATGATTATCAGCTTAACATTAGGGAGCAGACAATAAATATGACCTCAGAAAAATCTTCTAAAATGGGAGATACAGCGGGAGAGCCCTGTTTTCATCAGCTAAACTAACAAGCAAGAAAGAACATCAAGCTAAACTATGCACTTATATTAAACAAGACAATTTATGTAGAGACATATAATATATACCGCTATATATATGGCTTCAAACAAAACAGGAGCAGCACGCCATAAACAACAGACAATATTGAGCCATTATTACTATTTTATTCTGTAGTTACTTCTTCTTTTAGTTTTGCATTACTGATTTAACTGCGCCTCACCATATCTTTTCACTTGTAAATACAATGCAGATTGCATAGAGTTTACTGTAGCTATACCTGCACTAATCAGGTTGAAATAAGGTTTTTTGAACCTTGTGAAACTGAAAGCCTTTTTGCGAGGATGACCTAGTTAAGGGATAGAAAAGTCCCACAGACCAATGAGGTGAGGCATGGCTCATACAATTCTAGCTCTGACAGTTAAAGGGACAGTAAACACCAATTTTCATATAACTGCATGTAGAAGACATTACTATAAAGAAGAATATGCACAGAAACTGATATAAAAATCCAGTTTAGCACTATTGATGAGGTTAGGCTGCTACACCCTCTGAAAGTGGCTGAGAAAGCAGGAAGAGCAGACCCTCTTGGATATTAAGACCCATTACACAAGCATTGTATACATCTACAAAAACATTTATGCAAAGAAAAATCTAGTGTACAAATGTCCCTTTTAACTCCTGACTTGACAAATCCTACTAGCTAGGGAGCCATGGCAATTCTAGTTCTGCCCAACAGCTTTTTCTTCTGTTTTTTTCTTTTAGCTTTATATGAAAGTGTGACCGATAAAAATGATGCATGGAATGCTTTGTGGCCCCTAAGGATTAATAAATGTGCCTCCTGCTGCCTATTTCATACAATCCCTGGCTCCTGTAGAATGTGCGCGTAGCTGATAAGTGCAGAATAAATGTTTCAGCCCCTTCTGTAACATTTCTGTTTTAAACTTCACTAACTTCATTGTGATATTTGCCGTTTCTGTACTGTTGCTAAAAGAAAATGTAAAATGAATGCTATTTTTTTAATTGCTTTATGTTTAGTGCCAGATTCCTATGAGCGATTTCAGTCACTTTTGTCGGGAAAACCTGCTGAACAGCAGTTGGTTGTGCTAGAGAGGATTCAGAAGTGCAATCACCCCAGTCTCGCTGAAGGGAACAAGGATAAATTACAGGCAAGTTATTTTATTGGTTCACATGTTACAATAATATTGTATTTTTTTCATTATTATTTGTCATGCTACATATACACAACAAAAGTGTGAACAATGCTACTGTCATTGTTAATTTCAAATTCATCCAACATACGTCTGTTTAACATAGGAGCCAGATTTAAACATTTTTTTTACATACATTTACTACTTGTTTGCTTCAGTTGTTTTTCAAAACCCAAATTTAACCCACCACTAGCCTTATTTGGAGGAGCCAATCCATAAACAAGTCTTAGTGTTTAAAAGGAAATTCTCTAATCCGATAGAACATGTAATAACACTAGCGACACTAATTCTATGTGTTTAACCCTTGCACAGTTTGCCCTAAGCAAGTTTTCAACTGAATTGTGCAGCTGATTGGATCCGTGGTAGTTTCCACTTTGGACCTGCAGTGCTCTGCAGGTCCCGAGTGCGCTTAAACTATGTGATTAACTCCTCTGTGGGGTTAAAACACACAGCATTACAGTCACTAGTATTAAAACGACGTTCTGTAACAGATTAACGCATGTCATTTTAACACTATAAGGGCTCTTTAGACTTCAGATAGAGCTTGTCATTTTAAGTGACTTTACTTTACTTCTCAAATTCACTTGATTCTCTTGGTAACCTTGAAAAGCATATCTAGGTAGGATTAGCAGTAACAATACTCTACTGGAAGCTGGCTGTTGCACATATGCTTCTAGTCATTGGCTCACCAGATGTTTCACTAGCATTGCTGCTCTACAGCTGACTCAACTATGCATTTTATTATTACACTATAGCTTCCATTATAACAGAGCAGTTTCTTGGTGTACTCTTATGCCCCCAATTTGGTTTTCTAAATGACTAAAATATTTTTATTTATCTTCTACATGTGACTTTCTATAACTGAAAAGTGGTAGTTTCTCCCTTTTTGACCTGATTGATTTTCTTTGTCTTGCAGAAACTCTTTGGTTTTCTTATAGAATACATAGCAGATTTGGCCTGCAGTGATCCACCAGATTTAAAAACCATTGACAAGCTGGTTGTGTAAGTAAATCCCTAGCTATTTGAATAACGTGTCTGTATATATTAAATCAGGGATGGCCCTTCAGGAAAAGCAGAACTAACAATGTGTCTAGTTTTTGGGGCCCTTGGAAAAAGCGTTTGCCTCTGGAGGGAATAACAGTGGATAGAAAGAACCCTGCAACCTTAGCTAAATCTATTATATAATGAAGTCATTTTCTATTATTTGTTTAATAGACAGACATTTATATGGCTTCTAAAATAATGACTTGGGGCCCAAGTGTGTTAGGAAGTTGGGTGTCACTGTTTTAGATTATGGAACTGGCAGCAAGTTGAGGATGTGAGTGTTAAAAAGGGATCTGAAACCCAAAAAGTTTCTTTTGTTGTTGAGACAGAGCATACAATATTAAAACAAGTTTCCAATTTACTTCTGTTATCAAATTGGCCTCATTCCTAGGATATTCTTTGTTGAAAGGATAATTAGTTAGGTGTCTGGTGCACTATATGGCAGGAAACAGTGCTGGCATCTAGTGCTATTGCAAATGGATACCGTTCTTGCAAAACTGCTGCCATATAGAGCTCCATAAATGGGCTGGCTCCTGCGCTTGTCTGCTTTTCAACAAAATATAGCAAGAGAACGAAGAAAACAGAAGTGTCTTTCTGCTACCTTTCAATTGCTTTTTTTAATATTGTTAGACAAACATTTCCCTGTTTAATATGTGCCTCACATTATGTGTGACCTATGCCAGTCAGCACTCTGGAAATGATTGGTCCCTGTACTTTTATTTCCCTCCTCTCCTCAGACCCCTGTACAATCTGTGCCAGATGTTCCCCGAGGCAGCTGCTGAAAGCGTTAGAAGTGTTCTGAACGACACTGCATGCTCATTGGATCAGCTGATAGAAGCCAAAGGCCGAACTACGTTTCCAGGGCTACCTGTGGTACGTTTTGAGTGTGATTTTCATTATGAAGATTGTAAGACAATATTTGTTTTACTGTCAGTTTATTTAATCAATACCTAAAATGACATCCCTTGTTCAACTTTATTAAGTCACCTTGCATAGCTTATATTGTGTTTTAGATGTTTACTAGCATTGCTGTCAAATATTGTACGTTTTATTTTTTATAAATGCTATGATTTAACCATTACGGTATTGCTACTGAGCAAGTTTTTTCTCTTGTAAGGTGTATCCAGTCCACGGATTCATCCTTTACTTGTGGGATATTCTCCTTCCTAACAGGAAGTGGCAAAGAGAGCACACAGCAGAGCTGTCCATATAGCTCCACCCCCCAGTCATTCTCTTTGCCGACTCTAAGCAATAGGGTCTCTCTCGGAAGGGTAAAGTGAATGTGGTGTTAGATTTGTAGTTTTTGTTCTACAAGCAAAAGTTTATTTTTAAATGGTACCGGGTTGTACTATTTACTCTCCAGCAGAAAAGGGATGAAGATTTCTGCAGAGAGGAAAATGATTTTAGCATGTGGTAACTAAAATCCACTGCTGTTCCCACACAGGACTGAGGAGTACAAGAAAACTTCAGTTGGGGGGAACGGTTTGCAGATTAAGCTGCAATAAGGTATGTTCAGTCATTTATTTCTAGACAAGACTGTGATAATGCTAGAAAAGGACTGATAAGATCCCCATGAGGGAAGGGTAAGCTTTATTCAGAGACTAAGTATGGAACTACAAGCTTGCATTACAGGGCTACTTTATGCTGGTTGACACTTTTTTTATGGGTTGACACTTTTTTATGGCAAACGGTTTTTACTTATAAACATCGTTTTTGAGACACTTAGAAGGTCCTTTTGGGTTTCTTTCAGGGGCTGTTACCCACATGGCTAGTATTATAACTCCTAGGAGTGTTTCTTTAGGCCTCACAGCACCGGAGTAAGGTGGGAGGGGCCTGATTTTGCGCCTCAGATGCGCAGTTAGATGGACTAGATCTTCATAGTAGACGTTAATAAAATGATAAGGGATTTAACCCTGAGAAAATTCTTTTGGAACAGATCCTCATCCAACACAACTCAGGAGGGTAATGACCTTGCCATAAACACTGACATAACACCTAACAACATCATTAGCAATCAGGAGATTACTGACCTAGTATCTTTTCAAGAAACCTGTGATGTGATGAATTTACAGGATCTATATGCAGAATCCTCATTAGACACACAGAACCTTAAGGCCTCACATGGAGGCTTTAAACCACGGTCAGTGTTCTATCCAACAAAGGAAAGGGGTCCTTTTCTGGAAGCTTTCCACAAAAGGATAGAGGAAGATCTAATATATCTTTCACTAAATCACAAAAGAACCTATCCTAATCTCACCATCTCGCAGAGAGAGGCTCTAAAAAAATCTAAGTGTCAGACAAGATATAGTCATTAAAGACTCTGATAAGGGTGGGAGTATTGTTATCCTTAATAGATCTGATTATGTCTCAGAAGCACACAGGCAACTGTATGATGAAAATGTATACCAAAAATTGAGTAGTGATCCGACTGAGGATTACAAGAAACAGCTCTGGGACATGCTGGATGACGGACTGGAGGAGGGTACTCTTGATGCAGATACAGCAGAGTATCTATATGTCTCCCGTCCGGTGATGTCGGTCTTCCACCACCTACCAAAAGTACATAAATCTGTGGTAGCAGTAAAGGGAAGACCGATAGTCTCCGGGATAGGGTCTTTGTTTGAGCGACTTTCTAGTTGGGTTGAGTCCCTCCTCCAGCCTCTTGTCCTCCAGATACCGTCCTATCTAAAAGACTCAAAACATCTCTTAAATTACTTACAACAGGTTAACTGGGATAGCAACTGCTCATGGCTCACCATAGATGTGGTGGGCCTTTATTCGGCCATACCCCACCAGGATGGCCTAAAGGCAGTGGAATTTTTTCTTACAAATCAGAGTAACTACGATGCCCCATTGATAGGATATATCATGAGGGTTCTGGACTTTCTCCTGAGTCACAATTATTTTAAGTTTGAGGGGGAATTCTTTCTGCAGAGACGTGGGACCGCCATGGGGGCCAAGTTTGCCCCTTCATACGCCAACATCTTTATGGCGTGGTGGGAGCGGTCCCACGTCTATGCAGACAGTAACCCCTTCAAGGACTACATCAAAACATATAAAAGGTACATAGACAACCTTTTAATAGTATGGACAGGTACTGAACAACAGATGAGACTTTGTTCAATACATTAACCAGAATGATCTTAATCTCCAGTTTACCTTCCAACATGAAGTAGAACAAATTCCATACCTAGATCTTATTCTTACTGGTGACATGGAACTTGGTCAGGTGACAACCAGCCTTTACAGGAAACCGATTACCTCAAATACATTGTTACATGCACGCAGTAATCACCCCAAGCATACAGGCTTTGGTGTGGCCAAAGGGCAATTTATGCGCATGAAACGCAATTGCACGAATGAAATAGACTTTAAAAGAGAAAGTGAGATATTGAAGTCTCAACTTTTTGAGAGAGGCTACTCAGTAAAAACTGTCAATAGGGCACTTACAGAGGTAAGTCGAATGGATAGAAGTAGTATGCTAGCCCATAACGCGAGCAAACAACATATTACTAGCTTTGATAGGTCACAACCACTTTTTGTCACAACATATAGTTCACAATATAAGCAAATTTGTGACATAATAAATAAACATCTCCCTATTTTGACAGCGGAAGATAGCCTCAAAGAATATGTCGGCAGAGGTTGCAAGTTTTCAGCACGAAGGGGCTGCACACTTGCTAACATGCTGTCTCCAAGCATGCTAAGGAAATCAACAGCTACCAGGAGTAGCTGGCTTAGTGTGAAAGGCCACTACAAATGCCACTTTTATAAGTGTATTGCTTGCGGCCACACAAGAGTTACTAAACATTTCCAATCGAAAGTCACCCAAAGAGTGTACAATCTATCTAACTGCACCAATTGTCGTTCCTCAAACGTGGTCTACCTGGTGGATTGCACCCAGTGCAACAGACAATATGTAGGATGCTCCACCAGAGAGGCCCGGACACGTATCAGAGAACACCTTAATAATATAGACAATGGTGCAGAGGTGTCTGATTTGGCGAGACATTTTATTAATGTTCATGGAAAAAATGTAAACAGTTTTTCTTGGCAAATCATTGAACAAGTGAGGACTCCTGAGAGAGGAGGAGATGTCACTAGTAGACTTCTGTACCGTGAGGCCTTCTGGATATTCCAGCTGAAAACCAGAAGGCCACATGGTTTTAACATAGATGGTGACATCATTAAAGGGACAGTCAAGGCCAAAAAACTTTTATTTTTCAAATAGGGCATGTAATTTTAAACAACTTTCCAATTTACTTTTATCAACAATTTTGCTTTGTTCTCTTGGTATTCTAGTTGAGAGCAAACCTAGGAAGGCTCATATGATTTCTAAGCACTTGAAGGCCGCCTCTAATCACATGCTTTTGTATTTGCTTTTCACAACAGGGGAGAGTAGTTCAGGTAAACCCTATAGATAGCATTGTGATCACGCCTGTGGGTTGTGGCAGACACTGCACTAATTGGCTAAAATGCAAGTCAATAGATAATAACTAAAAGTCATGTGATTATTGGCGGTCAGGAGATGCTTAGATACAAGATAGTCACAGCAGTAAAAAGTATATTAATATAACAGTGTTGGTTATGCAAAACTGGGGAATGGGTAATAAAGGGATTATCTATCTTTTTAAACAACAAAAATTCTGGTGTTGACTGTCCCTTTAACTTTTGGCAGCGAGAGAAATAACAGCTTAGGGTACACAGCTGTCCCCCCATACATTTGACAGGTTAAGAGATTAGGACATCATATACGCATCAGACATACCAGATACTATACATATGTTTACTGTATTCCATTACCAATAAGCACCCATGGTAGATTGTGTACATACACATACTAGTTATTTTAAAGTGCAGTACTGGTGATATTTCATTATTAATACGAAAGATATGTTTTTACTGACGTTATAGTCTTTTGTATAATAATGCTCTGATTATGTTTTTTGTTTAATTTTTGGATATTTTTAATTCCAGCTCTGGCCTGAATGTAAACCTCTTTTGGCTATTTACTGCAGCACAGATAGTTCTATTTAGGACACCTATGATCTGTATGCACATGGCTACTGCCAAATTGCCTCAATATATATGTAACATTACAGGTTAGTGAATATTATTGGCAATACTTTTTTGGCAATGTTATTTTACCGTACTGTTTTATGCCCATCATAAATTATCACAAACCTTTCCATGTCTTTATGCTCAGCTGAAAAAACTGTCTATACTAATGATAGCACTGAATTCCTTAATAAGCCGACAATGTCCATTTCCTGCTTTATTGTCATTACCTTTGAATACTGACAGCTGCCTTTAGCTCATGACCCTGGACACTGGCTATTTAAGCTGGCTGTTCCGGGTCATGAGTATGTCTATGAGTAAGGCTTGTATAGCCGAAACGCGTAAGACACTTTTGTCTGGGAGCTGTCATGCTCTGCTAACCTAAGATTTTAAAGTTTCCTAAATAAAGCTGATTTTTGAATTATTAGCGCCTTGAGTCCTGCCTGGTCTATTGCTTGCTTGCACTAGATCTTCAGACTGTGTTCACATGGTGGCTCCTGCTACAATTTGAGGACCCATAAGAAACTTTTTCCCCATAAATCCAACTCCTAAGGGAAGGTAGGGCCACAGCAGAGCTGTGGCAAGGTGCTAAATTTGTTTGGGCATTAAGGGGTTAATCGATTATTTTTTTTGCTAGCTGTGCAATCTTACCAATGCTTTAGGTACATACTGTGAAAATTTCAGAAAGTTTGGTGCATTTTTCACTGTTTTGGAAAATTGTGTGCCTTTTTTATTTCTTAAAGGCACAGTAACGTTTTTTTGCAAAGTGTGTTTTTGCTTGATTAATGTGTTTTCTAAGCCTGTTTGTCTTACTATTAGTCTGTTAAACATGTCTGACACCAAGGAAAATCCTTGTTCAATGTGTTTAGAAGACATGGTGGAACCCCCTCTCAAAATGTGTCCCACGTGTACTGATATGTCTATACATTTTAAAGACCATATTGTTGCATTTAAAAATGTGGTCCAAGATGATTCTCAGACAGAAGGTAATGAGGTTAGCCCGTTGACCTCTCCCCAAGTGTCACAACCAGTTACGCCCGCTCAAGCGACGCCTAGCACCTCTAGCACGTCTAACTCTTTTACCTTACAAGATTTGGCAGCAGCTATGGATAATACCCTCTCAGTATTTTTATCTAAGCTTCCCGTGTTACCTGCCAAGCGTGATAGCTCTGTTTTAAGAACAGATTATGAGCATTCTGACGCTTTAGTAGCCGTATCCGATATACACTCACAACGCTCTGAAATGGGGGCGAGGGATGTGCTGTCTGAGGGAGAAGTTTCCGATTCGGGAAAGGTTGCTCCTCAGACAGACTCATATACGTTGGCCTTAAATTTAAACTAGAACACCTCCGCTTATTACTCAGGGATTACTGTGACCCTTTGGTGGTCCCAGAGAAATTGTGTAAAATGGACAAGTACCTAGAATTTCCTGTTTACACTGATGTGTTCCCGGTCCCTAAGTGGATTGCGGATATAGTAACTAGGGCGTGGGATAAACCAGGTATTCAGTTTGTTCCCCCTCCTGTTTTTAAGAAAATGTTCCCCATATCTGACACCACGCGGGACTCGTGGCAGACGGTCCCTAAGGTGGAGGGGGCTGTTTCTTCACTTGCTAAACGCACAACCATACCAATTGAGGACAGTTGTGCTTTTAAAGACCCTATGGATAAAAAATTAGAGGGTTTACTTAAGAAATTTTTTGTTCATCAAGGTTTTCTTCTCCAACCTATAGCGTGCATTGTTCCTGTAACTACTGCAGCTGCTTTCTGGTTCGAGGCGCTGGAAGATGCGCTCCAGACGGAGACCTCATATGAGGATATTATGGACAGAATTAAGGCTCTTAAGCTGGCTAATTCTTTTATCACAGATGCCGCTTTCCAACTAGCTAAGTTAGCGGCAAAGAATTCAGGTTTTGCCATTCTGGCGCGCAGGGCGCTATGGCTCAAGTCTTGGTCGGCCGATGTGTCTTCAAAATCCAAACTGCTGAACATCCCTTTCAAAGGAAAGACCCCTTTTGGGCCTGATTTGAAAGAGATTATCTCAGAAATCACTGGGGGAAAAGGCCATGCTCTCCCTCAGGACAAATCCTTTAAGACAAAGAACAAAAAAAATAATTTTCGTTCCTTTCGAAATTCAGGAGCGGTCTCGCTTCATCCTCCCCTGCTGCGAAGCAAGAGGGTAACACTTCACAACCCAGGGCAGTCTGGAAACCTTACCAGGGCTGGAACAAGGGTAAACAGGCCAAGAAGCCTGCAGCTGCCCCCAAGACAGCATGAAGGGGTAGCCCCCGATCCGGGACCGGATCTAGTAGGGGGCAGACTCTCTCTTCGCTCAGGCCTGGGTAAGAGACGTACACAATCCCTGGGCCTTAGAGTTTGTATCCCAGGGATATCTTCTAGAATTCAAGGACTCCCCTCCAAGGGGAAGGTTCCATATTTCTTGTCTGTCTACAGACACGACAAAGAAAGAGGCGTTCTTACGCTGTGTAGAAGACCTACATACAATGGGATTGATCCACCCAGTTCCAATTGCGGAACAAGGGCTGGGGTTTTACTCAAACCTGTTTGTGGTTCCCAAAAAAGAAGGAACTTTCAGACCAATCCTGGATCTAAAAATTCTTAACAAATTCCTCAGAGTCCCATCATTCAAGATGGAGACCATTCGGACAATCTTACCAATGATCCAGGAGGGTCAATATATGACTACCGTGGATCTAAAGGATGCGTATGTACACATTCCTATCCACAAAGATCATCACCAGTTTCTCAGGTTCGCTTTTCTGGACAAACATTATCAGTTTGTGGCTCTCCCTTTCGGGTTGGCCACTGCTCCCAGAATTTTCACAAAGGTGCTAGGGTCCCTCCTGGTGGTGCTAAGGCCGCGGGGCATAGCAATGGCGCCTTATCTAGACGACATCTTAATTCAGGCGTCGACTTTCCAAAGAGCCAAGTCTCACACGGAAATTGTAGTGGCCTTTCTGAGGTCTCACGGGTGGAAGGTGAACATCAAAGAGTTCTCTCTCCCCCCTCACAAGAGTTCCCTTCCTAGGAACACTAATAGACTCGGTAGAAATGAAAATATTTCTGACGGAGGTCAGAAAGTTAAAACTTTTAACTACTTGCCGAGCTCTTCATTCCATTCCTCGGCTATCTGTAGCTCAGTGCATGGAGACAATCGGATTAATGGTAGCGGCAATGGACATAGTCCCTTTTGCACGGATACACCTCAGACCACTGCAACTATGCATGCTCAAACAGTGGAATGGGGATTATGCAGATTTGTCTCCTCAAATACAGTTGGACCAGGGGACCAGAGATTCTCTTCTCTGGTGGTTGTCTCAGGATCACCTGGCTCAGGGAATGTGTTTCCGCAGACCAGAGTGGATCATCGTAACGACCGACGCCAGTCTGTTGGGCTGGGGTGCAGTCTGGGACTCCCTGAAAGCTCAGGGCTTATGGTCTTGGGAAGAAGCTCTTCTCCCGATAAACATTCTGGAACTGAGGGCAATATTCAACGCTCTTCAGGCATGGCCTCAGCTAGCTGCAGCCAAATTCATCAGATTTCAGTCGGACAACATCACGACTGTAGCTTACATCAACCATCAAGGGGGTACAAGGAGTTCCCTAGCAATGATGGAAGTAACCAAAATAATCAGGTGGACGGAGGATCACTCTTGCCACCTCTCAGCAATTCACATCCCAGGAGTAGACAACTGGGAAGCGGATTTTCTAAGTCGTCAGACTTTTCATCCGGGGGAGTGGGAACTCCACCCGGAGGTATTTGCCCAGCTGACTCAGCTATGGGGCACTCCAGAATTGGATCTGATGGCATCCCGTCAGAATGCCAAACTTCCTCTTTACGGGTCCAGGTCCCGGGATCCCCAGGCGGTGTTGATAGATGCTCTAGCAGCGCCTTGGTCCTTCAATCTGGCCTATGTGTTTCCACCGTTTCCTCTCCTTCCTCGTCTGGTTGCCAGAATCAAGCAGGAGAGGGCGTCGGTGATTCTAATAGCGCCTGCGTGGCCACGCAGGACTTGGTATGCAGACCTAGTGGACATGTCATCCGTTCCACCATGGACTCTGCCAATGAGGCAGGACCTTCTACTTCAAGGTCCTTTCAAACATCCAAATCTAATTTCTCTGCGCCTGACTGCTTGGAGATTGAACGCCTAATTCTATCTAAGCATGGTTTCTCTGAGTCGGTTATCGATACCCTGATTCAGGCTAGAAATCCTGTCACCAGGAAAATCTACCATAAGATTTGGCGAAAATATCTTTGTTGGTGCGAATCCAAGGGTTACTCATGGAGTAAGATTAGGATTCCCAGGATATTGTCCTTTCTCCAAGAAGGATTGGAGAAAGGATTATCAGCTAGTTCCTTAAAAGGACAGATATCTGCTTTGTCTATTCTTTTACACAAACATCTGGCAGAGGTACCAGACGTTCAAGCATTTAGTCAGGCTTTAGTCAGAATCAAGCCTGTTTATAGACCTGTGGCTCCGCCATGGAGTCTGAATTTAGTTCTTTCAGTTCTGCAAGGGGTTCCGTTTGAACCTTTACATTCCATAGATATTAAACTTTATCTTGGAAAGTTTTGTTTCTGGTAGCTATCTCTTCTGCTTAAAGAGTTTCAGAGTTATCTGCTTTGCAGTGTGACTCACCTTATTTGGTGTTCCACGCAGATAAGGTAGTTTTGCGTACCAAACCCGGTTTTCTTCCTAAGGTTGTGTCTAATAAGAATATTAATCAGGAAATTGTTGTTCCTTCTGTGTCCTAATCCTTCTTCAAAGAAGGAACGTCTGTTACACAATCTTGATGTGGTTCGTGCTTTAAAGTTCTATTTACAAGCAACTAAGGATTTCAGACAAACAACTTCATTGTTTGTCATCTATTCTGGTAAGAGGAGAGGTCAGAAGGCGACTGCTACCTCTCTTTCCTTTTCGCTGAAAAGCATCATCCGTCTGGCCTATGAGACTGCTGGCCAGCAGCCTCCTGAAACAATTACTGCTCATTCTACCAGAGCAGTGGCTTCCACGTGGGCTTTTAAAAATGAGGCTTCTGTTGAACAGATTTGTAAGGCAGCGACTTGGTCTTCGCTGCATACTTTTTCCAAATTTTCCAAATTCTATACTTTTGCTTCTTCAGAGGCTATTTTTGGGAGAGAGGTTTTACAAGCAGTTGTGCCTTCCGTTTAAGGTACCTGTCTTGTTCCCTCCCTTCATCCGTGTCCTAAAGCTTTGGTATTGGTATCCCACAAGTAAAGGATGAATCCGTGGACTGGATACACCTTACAAGAGAAAACAGAATTTATGCTTACCTGATAAATTACTTTCTCTTGTGGTGTATCCAGTCCACGGCCCGCCCTGGCTATTAAGTCAGGTAGATTTTTTTGTTTAAACTACAGTCACCACTGCACCCTATGGTTTCTCCTTTTTCTTCCTAACCTCCGGTCGAATGACTGGGGGGTGGAGCTAAGGGGGAGCTATATGGACAGCTCTGCTGTGTGCTCTCTTTGCCACTTCCTGTTAGGAAGGAGAATATCCCACAAGTAAAGGATGAATCCGTGGACTGGATACACCACAAGAGAAAGTAATTTATCAGATAAGCATAAATTCTGTTTTTTTTTTTTTCTTTATGTACATATTGTTTCATTTGACCGTGTATTTAAATAATGTAACCATTTCCTTGCAGCTTATTTATCTTAAAGTTACTGCAATATTATTTCCTACGTCAGACTTTCGGCATCCCGTGGTCACACCAGCAATGATTATAATGAGCCAGTTACTAACAAAGGTAAGTGTTCCCTCCTTAAGATCACTCTTAGTTGGCTGATCATGTGACTTGCTGTTGAGCTTTTTAGTCTTGTGTATTTTTTTTCCATTCCTTGCATTATAACGAGGAACACTTATGTAACCAGTGAGTTATAAAAATGGCTTGTTCTACTTACATCAGTAGGCATTTCAAATCCGTAAATCATGGTTGGTTGGAACAATGTTGTTTACAAATCTTGATTAACGTATTTCCCAAAATACTTTTATTTTGTGCTCTTCTCTCTAATTATTGTTGCTGCTATTTTGGAGCTTAGACTACACTTCAGGTATCTGGAGAGTTTATTTTTCATGCAAACATTTTAATATTATTTGTTCGCATTTTATAAACTTATATATATATATATATATATATATATATATATATATATATATATATATATGTATATATATATATATATATGTACTGTAAAACATTTTTGAGTATGGTATTCCTTTAAAAGGTCACACTTCACAAGTGCACACCTATTTATTTTATTTTTTAAATCTTTTATTGAGGTTTTAAGCAAGGATGACAGCATAGGTTATATGTACATTTATAATGAGAATACAGACACAAGATGCACGTCTGTGAAAAGAATTTACAAACTGACAGAAGTGAGCTGTAAGCTAGACATAATGTAGTCTGTTATATATAATCAGTTATACTAAGTGACATAAATAGTTAGTGCACAGTACATATACCAGTGAAACCTCATTTTGCTCATATAAAACCCCCTTAGGCCTCATAAGGTCACTCTTGGAGCTATCTATGCTTATAGGTCTAGGGAGAGGGGTTTTATCAGCTGATATATTCGTGATTAAAGCAAAAATGAGTACACGTTAATAGCGAGATATCATAACATAGTATAATATATTATAGAGTGAAAACTTGAACTTTTTTTGAAAAGGGAACTTTTGATAGTGAATTCAAATAGCTGCTTATAAAGAACAATTGAAAAGGGATCAATGTATATGTAGAAGGACCTTCATACAATATAAAAGTACATGCAGAGACCCACCTTAAAAACTGATAAAGTATGATAGCTCGCTCAGGGCTCAAGTATGTTAGGTAAGACAACCCTAGTAACCTTCAGATTAACAACTGAACTAGAGCTCCCTAGTTTGGAGTGACTATTATAACATAGGGGTGTCTGCTCAAAATGAGACCCATTGAGAAAGTCTTAAGGATTATAGTTGTGGAGGGAACATTGTGGCAGATATAAATACATATACATCCAAGTAATAACCTTATCCAACAACTTAGTGGCATATAGTTGAAGACAGTACAAAGACTCATACAGCATAACATTAAAATATGTAATAATTGCTGAAATGATCTATATATAACTGTCATTAACGCCCGTATCCCAATATTATATTATAGGGGGTCTGACACCTAGGAAGGTGAATATGCTAATGACCAAACTGAAGTTCCCGTGATCCTTTTTGTGTGCTAAAAAAAAATCTCTTGATTATAGTAATCCTACAATAATAGCTTGCTATTTTAACAGAAAAGATATCTATATTGAGTGTGCCTAACTGCCTCGGCGGGTGACAGCCCAGCTCGCACCAGCACAGCAAGATACAGAAAATAAAGAGAACAGTAATACATACTGTTAAATATGGTCAGAATTTCAATATGATTGCAATGAATAGTAACGCAATTCAATAATAGGTGTAGACCGTGCCGGTGTCAGCTAAGAGGGAGTGGTTACTAATATTAATTATTGCATATACCCAGTGAGTAGACATTGTTAAAGTTTTAGCAAGAAAGTAATTTTTAGGATTTCTGTTTGTGTGTGAAAGCAGATTTTATATCTTTTAAACGTGCAGAATACTCTAACTATTACCATAGCAATGGTTGGGTGTATATAACAGCAAAACGTGATAATGCATGATCTCCACAAATATTACTGTCAACGGAACAATGTCGATATAACTTTTAGATGCAAAAGTTCAGCATGAAGTTCTTATCAACCTTAAAAGAAGAAAACGCATGGAAGCAAAAATTGTTTGCAAGATATTTGGGGCAAAAAGTAGGGAAAGTAGCATAAGAATCAACCAGCCCAAGTTCTCCGTTTTGGGAGTCATCCAATTCCCCTTTTAGCTTGGTATTTATTTGATCCTAGTTGGGTTTCGTCTGACCTTTTTGTGTGATTTATAATGAGCGCTGAGTCAGTGAGACCAGATCAGGAATGTTGTGCTTATGATTTTGGTTGCCCTGATCATAGGGAGAAAGCAACCAAAATATGTAGATCTTGTGTATTTTGGCTCTCAGCATATTGGAACCCCAGACCTCACATTAGGTAGCTGACTGCACATCCCCAACGAGGGATTAGAGGTAAGTCGCATGGCTTTTCAGTGGAACTGAGGCCGGTCAGAAAAGAAGCCGTCTGATGTAGTAGTGGAGGCTGTAAAGCTACGTGCAAGACCCCTGCTTCTGTTGCCCCAATACCAAACTGTCAAAGGCGCGTCGTCTTAGTAGAGCTGTGAGTCTCGTATTACTGTCCTCCTCCATCACACTGACTTCGGTCAGAGGTAAGAATGGCACAGTTAGTAGAGATCTCCTGTCGGTTACGGTATTCCTGTCACTACTACATTGTCTGTCTTTGGCCTTGTTGGCTGGCATGACTCCCTTCTAGTAGTCGCTATCAAGTCTTTGAAACTCTCATCTAGCTTATATTCAAAGTCCCTGAGTAGGGCATGTAAAGTTAAAGAAGGTGCAGCAGTTGGTGTGAACCTGCTCGACCAGGTTTACCGGGGGAGGGTGTCAAGATCTATAGAAGTAGCTGCCCGCTGAGATCTTGACGGTCCAGAACAGAGCCCGTAGGTCATGAATGCAGCTTATATTTAGATGTCTGATACTCTGGAACACAGGGTACCTTTAGCAATAGAAAGTAAGTGTGGATGCTGCGTATGTCTCAAGATAGGCGACAGATAGCCTAGACCTTGCTACAAGCTTTTGCGGCCATTTCGTTCGCTGCCTGGACATTTCCCTGTGCACAACTATTTATGTATCGCCCATATAGTTGACAGAGTGCTCAAGTAAATTCCTAACTTTTCATATTTTATTTTGTCTTGTGCAGATAATTTAATAAAATTGTTTTATATTCAAATATAAGCGTAGGATATGTTCTAAACAGACAAGGCAAAGTTGACTTTGTTGCCTCTAAAAGAGGTTATTTAAAGGGATGTGAAATGAAATCTGCAGTATGTTTTCAAGTTAGTTTGTGCTTTTTTTTTTTTATGTACAACACATTCAGGCACTGATTTGTAGGTGGTGTTCTTAGTGCTAAAATTATAACAATAATATTAAAGCCTTTTAAAACTGAATTTTATTTTTACTAGCTGCTGCATGTATATACACGTTTGGTGGTTCAAATACTTTTCGTCCCTTTTAATTTTATCACAGCTTTTTTTTTATTCTTGTAATAGATGATCTTGTGCGGAGTATACCTACTTTTTGTATTCATAGTTTTGCACTTGTTCAACAGCTTTTCCAGGTTACTCAGATGGAGTGCATTGATCTAAATAAATTCCTCATAAAGGGTGTATCTTGCACTGCCAGTAGTTTAGATGTAGACAGAAGAACCATAATTGGTTTGTATAATGGAGGTACCTTCTTGACATTTTGTGTAATTTTGCTAAATACATATACTCCTTTATAATGCAGGGATCCAAGAGTTTCTTCAACCGCAGAACAATTACTAATCTTTTTGGCTAGCTTTGTTGTTTTCAGACTAAAGCCAAGATTGGCTCTTCTAAATAAGGCAAATGGTAGGTGGAGTGTAACTTTTGAAAAATAACTGCAGAAAAAAAGGATGTTTAATTTGTTTTAAAACAATACGTGGCTGATATGTTACTCTATAGCAAAACAACAGAAATATCTTGTAATTACAATGTGTTTACTGTCCCTTTAAAATGGCACTGTAGTCCATATAGAATTGTAATGCATTTCAGTTTATAAGCATTTTAGCAATGTATGTTTATTAAGCAAAATTACTTCTTGGGATAACAGTTACCATGACATGTTTATTATGACTTCTGAATGTTCCATCAGTGACCGAGTGTGCACGTGATCTACAGCTGTGTGCTCATCTGGATAGTAAACAGAGAGAGTTTTTGCTAATACTTGTTGTTTGTAGAAAGGCTTATTTTCAGAACTGAAATGTACTGATGTCCCTAGTTAATAAACAACAATTCTACATTTCATCTTGAATGTTGCTGTTTTGTTTTGCCACAGTGTTCTGTGTCCTCATTAGAAGACGTTGCTGCTGGGCTCTGTGTTTGCTGCTTGTTTCTGGAGTACGTGTCTCTGTCACAGAGATTCATACCTGAGCTAATAAATTTCCTCCTGGGTCTTCTTCACATGGCAGCACCAAACAAAGAACCTACAGGTATGGGGGCACTAATAGGGGTCTAAACAGATCTTCAGCTGTCTACATTTCTTGAGGTTTGTTTAAACATATATGAAATACTCACATTTCTTCCAGGTATACTGAATGGGTTTTAAAGGGACGGTAAAGTCAAAATTAAACTTTCATGGTAATAAAAGTGTTTGCCATTTAAAAAAAAAAAAAAAAAAACAACTTCCAAAATTGCATCAGTTACCAAATTAGGTTGTTCTCTTGGTATACTTAGTTGAAACATAATCCTAGGTGGGCTCATAGAACCCCAGATGCTTGCATAAATATTTAGCAGTCTATAGGAGTAGTGTTTTCAATAATTTTTGTAGCAAATGGTTTACAAAGTTGCAAACACTGCTGCTGTAGACTGTTAAACAAATGCACGCTCCTGAGGTCCTATGACCGCACCAAAGGATACCAAACAAATTTGAAGATAGAAGTAAATTAAAAAGTTTTTTTTGTTTTGTTTTTTTTAAAACTGCATGTGTGATCTGAAAGTTTTAAAGGGATATAAAAAAGTGCTCCTTTATTTAAAAAAAGTTAAATCAAAGTAAATATAATTAAAAAAAAAAGATTGTGTTAAATAAAACAGCAAACAACTTGTTGTTTTCTTGTAAAAAGATCACTTAGAAATTCTCAGTGTAGCCACTGCCTATAGTTACATAAGGGAGCAGAGAACTTAAGTTGCAGTCATCTTCTTCTGAGCATTGGCAAGAAACGGGCCTCCTGTTTCTCTAGCATTCACTGAACAATAAACCAGCTCTCATTGTTCTAGAAGATTTATGACATCAAGCTATATATGCCTTCTTGTAGAGAACACAGTCCTATTGTGGGACTGTGACTGGAAGAATTGGACCCTGCACAAATGAAGTTTTTAAAAAAAGTAAAATGATTAATAGATATTACAGTGATTTTGCCAACTGCTAAGTGCTTTTTTTATAACAATAATTAAAGGGATAGTCAAAAATAAACTTATGATTTAGATTGACCATGCAATTTTAACCCCTTCACTACTGGTCCTTTAAGACAAAAACTTGCCCAAAATACTAGAGATTTTTTAGCATTATTGCTATCACTCCATTTAAGCAGAAATAAATAAATATACATACATATACACAGGGAGTGCAGAATTATTAGGCAAGTTGTATTTTTGAGGATTAATTTTATTATTGAATAACAACCATGTTCTCAATGAACCCAAAAAACTAATTAATATCAAAGCTGAATAGTTTTGGAAGTAGTTTTTAGTTTGTTTTTAGTTATAGCTATTTTAGGGGGATATCTGTGTGTGCAGGTGACTATTACTGTGCATAATTATTAGGCAACTTAACAAAAAACAAATATATACCCATTTCAATTATTTATTTTTACCAGTGAAACCAATATAACATCTCAACATTCACAAATATACATTTCTGACATTCAAAAACAAAACAAAAACAAATCAGTGACCAATATAGCCACCTTTCTTTGCAAGGACACTCAAAAGCCTGCCATCCATGGATTCTGTCAGTGTTTTGATCTGTTCACCATCAACATTGCGTGCAGCAGCAACCACAGCCTCCCAGACACTGTTCAGAGAGGTGTACTGTTTTCCCTCCTTGTAAATCTCACATTTGATGATGGACCACAGGTTCTCAATGGGGTTCAGATCAGGTGAACAAGGAGGCCATGTCATTAGATTTTCTTCTTTTATACCCTTTCTTGCCAGCCACGCTGTGGAGTACTTGGACACGTGTGATGGAGCATTGTCCTGCATGAAAATCATGTTTTTCTTGAAGGATGCAGACTTCTTCCTGTACCACTGCTTGAAGAAGGTGTCTTCCAGAAACTGGCAGTAGGACTGGGAGTTGAGCTTGACTCCATCCTCAACCCGAAATGGCCCCACCAGCTCATCTTTGATGATACCAGCCCAAACCAGTACTCCACCTCCACCTTGCTGGCGTCTGAGTCGGACTGGAGCTCTCTGCCCTTTACCAATCCAGCCACGGGCCCATCCATCTGGCCCATCAAGACTCACTCTCATTTCATCAGTCCATAAAACCTTAGAAAAATCAGTCTTGAGATATTTCTTGGCCCAGTCTTGACGTTTCAGCTTGTGTCTTGTTCAGTGGTGGTCGTCTTTCAGCCTTTCTTACCTTGGCCATGTCTCTGAGTATTGCACACCTTGTGCTTTTTGGCACTCCAGTGATGTTGCAGCTCTGAAATATGGCCAAACTGGTGGCAAGTGGCATCTTAGCAGCTGCACGCTTGACTTTTCTCAGTTCATGGGCAGTTATTTTGCGCCTTGGTTTTTCCACACGCTTCTTGCGACCCTGTTGACTATTTTGAATGAAACGCTTGATTGTTCGATGATCACGCTTCAGAAGCTTTGCAATTTGAAGAGTGCTGCATCCCTCTGCAAGATATCTCACTATTTTTGACTTTTCTGAGCCTGTCAAGTCCTTCTTTTGACCCATTTTGCCAAAGGAAAGGAAGTTGCCTAATAATTATGCACACCTGATATAGGGTGTTGATGTCATTAGACCACACCCCTTCTCATTACAGAGATGCACATCACCTAATATGCTTAATTGGTAGTAGGCTTTCGAGCCTATACAGCTTGGAGTAAGACAACATGCATAAAGAGGATGATGTGGTCAAAATACTCATTTGCCTAATAATTCTGCACACAGTGTGTGTGTATGTATATATATATATATATATATATATATATATATATATATATATATATATATATATATCTATATATATGTATATATATATATATATATATATATAAATATATAAATACACACACACACACACACGCACACCTAAAAATGTCAAGCCCTAAGCTACTAGCCATCCAAAAATGTTACTCGCCACTTTGATTCTACCCACTACCCTGCCTACACCACACCCACTAACCCCCCACCTCTTTGCATATCTTTAGTCCATGTGAAACACCTTATTATGCAGTCATTTTTTTATATTGTTTTGTTTTATTCCATAAATTAAATAATGCTACATACAGTAATAAATTAACAAAAATAAGTGCATATCAGTTAGCAACATCAACTAGAGTTCTGGGGAACTGAGAGAAAGCAGAGAGTGTTGACAATAATGTGAGTTCATAGTAGACCTGGGAACATTGTTTTATTATTATCATCTCTCATCTATCTTTCTCCACTGCCTCCTCTCTTTAATCCCTCTTTTTACCCTCTCCCTTTCTCTCTCAGGCCATATCTTCTCTTTACACTCTCTATCTTCTCTTTTAAATCTCTTCACTTTTTTTCCACCACTTTCACTTTTACTCTGCAATATCTCTCTTCCCCTGTTTACTCTCTCAGAAGTAGCACTTATGGAGTCCTTATAGGAATAACATATCCTTGCCCTTTCATGGATCTATAATATCCTAACATATCCTTGCCCTTTCATGGATCTATAATATCCCTTTAGATAATATTTGTAGACATCCACTCACTAACTTTTACTCGCCACTGTAAAATTTTCACTCGCCAATGGCTAGTGGAAATGTTGAGTCGTATGAGTATGTGTATATATATATATATATATATATATATATATATATATATATATATATATATATATATATATATATATATATATATATATATATATATATATATACTGCTCAAAAAAATAAAGGGAACACTTAAACAACACAATGTAACTCCAAGTCAATCACACTTCTGTGAAATCAAACTGTCCACTTAGGAAGCAACACTGAGTGACAATCAATGTCACATGCTGTTGTGCAAATGGGATAGACAACAGGTGGAAATTATAGGCAATTAGCAAGACACCCCCAATAAAGGAGTAGTTCTGCAGGTGGTGACCACAGACCACTTCTCAGTTCCTATGCTTTCTGGCTGATGTTTTGGTCACTTATGAATGCTGGCTGTGCTTTCACTCTAGTGGTAGCATGAGACGGAGTCTACAACCCACACAAGTGGCTCAGGTAGTGCAGCTCATCCAGGATGGCACATCAATACGAGCTGTGGCAAGAAGGATTGCTGTGTCTGTCAGCGTAGTGTCCAGAGCATGGAGGCGCTACCAGGAGACAGGCCAGTACATCAGGAGACGTGGAGGAGGCCATAGGAGGGCAACAACCCAGCAGCAGGACCGCTACCTCCGCCTTTGTGCAAGGAGGAACAGAAGGAGCACTGCCAGAGGCCTGCAAAATGACCTCAAGCAGGCCACAAATGTGCATGTGTCTGCTTAAACAGTCAGAAACAGACTCCATGAGGGGGGTATGAGGGCCCGACGTCCACAGGTGGGGGTTGTGCTTACAGCCCAACACCGTGCAAGACGTTTGGCATTTGCCAGAGAACACCAAGATTGGCAAATTCGTCACTGGCGCCCTGTGCTCTTCACAGATGAAAGCAGGTGCACACTGAGCACATTTGACAGACGTGACAGTCTGGAGATGCCGTGGAAAACGTTCTGCTGCCTGCAACATCCTCCAGCATGGCCGGTTTGGCAGTAGGTCAGTAATGGTGTGGGGTGGTATTTCTTTGAGGGGCCGAACAGCCCTCCATGTGCTCTCCAGAGGTAGCCTGACTGCCATTAGGTATCGAGATGAGATCCTCAGACCCCTTGTGAGACCATATGCTGGTGCAGTTGGCCCTGGGTTCCTCCTAATGCAAGACAATGCTAGACCTCATGTGGCTGGAGTGTGTCAGCAGTTCCTGCAAGACGAAGGCATTGATGCTATGGACTGGCCCACCCGTTCCCCAGACCTGAATCCAATTGAGCACATCTGGGACATTATGTCTCGCTCCATCCACCAACTTCACGTTGCACCACAGACTGTCCAGGAGTTAGTGGATGCTTTAGTCCAGGTCTGGGAGGAGATCCCTCAGGAGACCATCCGCCACCTCATCAGGAGCATGCACAGGCGTTGTAGGGAGGTCATACAGGCACGTGGAGGCCACACACACTACTGAGCCTCATTTTGACTTGTTTTAAGGACATTACATCAAAGTTGGATCCGCCTGTAGTGTGTTTTTCCACTTTAATTTTGAGTGTGACTCCAAATCCAGACCTCCATGGGTTAAAAAATTTGATTTCCATTTTTTAATTTTTGTGTGATTTTGTTGTCAGCACCTTCAACTATGTAAAGAACAAAGTATTTAATTAGAATATTTAATTCATTCAGATCTAGGATGTGTTATTTTAGTGTTCCCTTTATTTTTTTGAACCCAAGATATTTATCTAGGCCCAACTAGTGATACGTATTAGTTGTAATATCGAATGTTTTTTATGTATCCATGTCACTTTTAGCACTTCAATGATTGCGATTAATAGCACACAGTAACTACTTCAATTTCACTTGTTAACTAGCACTCCTATTGGCTGTTATGTTGTATTTAACCACTCACCTGGCGAACACCGTTAGATCTCTGATGAAGTGCATTTGAGCATGCGCGAAACGCGTCAGATCCTGCCTACCTTGTACACTGTTTAGTGTTTCACCTGTCTGTTTGAATAAACCACTTTGGTTACAAGTTCCAGAGTATCCTCGTTGTTTTCCTTCATTTTGTAAATGGCCGAGCTGCCCTGAGGATTGGAACTCATATACAAACACCCAGCTCTGTTTCCCGCAGAGTGCTTCCCTTGGACTCTCCAGCTGCGAGACGATCCCGATCTCGCCTCTTGCTCACCTGTTGTGTCTTACTGATGTCGTCCTGACGAGCAACCAGGATTTGGAAATCGGGCCAGTTACACAGCCACATCCAGCGGAGGATACAGTGAGCAATACGGCACAACCGCGAGAAGATCTCGCTACCCACTCACCTTCCGTGTATCATTGACGTCATTCGGGGAGGAATCTGGACGCAGGAACTCCGGTTAGCACTGCAGCTACTACCAGAGGACAATACGGTAACAAACACCGCACAGACCCCCCGTATAAAGACACAAAGGTACTTTTTTCCATCTTATTTGCACAATATTTTGGCACTGAGAAGTAGTGTCGCAAGGCTAGAAGATGCTGCCTTTCTCTGAGACTGCAGCCTTTTCTAGCCTGCTCTCCTTTCTGCTTGTCTCTCCCATGCCACAGCCACTGCCCCGCCTAACAGCACAGGTAACTCCCTTTGTTAACTTTCTCCCTACAGCCACTGCCCTGCCTCCCAGCCCTCCCACCTCCCAGCACCTATTTAATGGAAGTTGCTGCTGCCTTACTCTGAGACTGCAGCCTCTTCTAGCCTGCTCTCCTTTCTGCTTGTCTCTCCCATGCCACAGCCACTGCCCTCCCCCCGCTTACCAGCACAGCGCAAGTAACTCCCTTTGTCAACTTTCTCCCTACAGCCAATGCCCTGCCTCCCACCTCCCAGCCCTCCCAGCACCTATTTAACCCCTTAATGACCACAATGTACCCTGTATGTCACTGGTTAAGGTTTTTTTTCAGGACATAATAGCACAAGTCTAGCAAGAACACGCTATTAATGCACTCCCTCCAGCAGGCTTTGTGGAATAGAGCAGTCTCAACGCTGGTGGCAAGACCACACTATAAAACAATCAAGTCCCAAAAAAAGGCCAGCGACATACAGGGTACGTCGCTGGTCCTTAAGGGGTTAATGGAAGTTGCTGTGCAACTGCGTAGCTGGCGCGCTAAAGGCAAGCCCGTCCGCGTCTGGACCACGTCCGGCGCCACTAACCCTGGCTCCCACAACCACCGCCACTACGACGCCAGCACCCTCCTCCATCTCAACACCGGTAGATCCATCTGCCTGCCACCATGCATCCCCGACGAACACCATAGGACCCTTCACCTGCCGCAACTGCGCCTTCTCCTCCCTCCGAACCACTAACCTGACAGTCACCTCACGCAAAAACAACCGCAACCACCTCAACTGCATCCTCCTCAACACCCGCTCCGTCCGCAAGCATGCCGTCGAAAGCTGGAACCTGCTCAACTCCACCTCCCCTGCTCAACTCCACCTCCCCAGATGTTGCCTTCCTTACTGAAACCTCGTTGAACCCCACATCAACGCCAGACATCGCCATCACCGATGGATACAAGATCTCCCACAAGGACCACAGCAACCGACCGGGGGAGGCATCGCCATCGTCCACAAACACTCCCTCCACGTCACAACCAGCTCCGGCTACCACTCACCAGGCTTGGAACACCTACACTTCAAGATCCAGGTCAGTCCCAACACTACCCTCCGTGGCACCCTCATCTACAGACCTCCCGGACCTCGTCCTGGCTTCTGTGACTCCATCACCGACCTCATCGCACCCCATGCCCTCTCCTCAACAGACTACATCCTCCTCGGTGACTTCCACCTAGACAACCCCAATGACCACAACACTGCCAACCTCTTAGAAAACCATGGAACCATCGGACTAAAGCAACTCATCAACTCCCCAACCCACTTAGCCGGACACACACTCGACCCTATCTTCTCTGCAGGCAACCACATCTCAGTCAACCACATCACCGAACTCCATTGGACCGACTACTATTGCATACATTTTTCCTTCAACAAACCCACCGCACACCTCCGGCAGCACCACCCACCCCGCAGAAACTAGAACAACATCACCGAAGACCAACTGCACTCCACCCTGAACAAGTGCCCCCCAGCTACCTCCACAGATGCCAACTCCTCCGCCCGCAACCTCCACCACTGGCTCACAGACTGCGCCAACACCCTCGCCCCTCTCAAGAAACCGTCCAACCGCCAACCCACCAACAAGGCTAGTTGGTTCACCCCTGCCCTCCAGGACTCCAAACGCCACTGCAGGCGATTGGAAAGACCCCCTCAAATTAAACAGCCTACAAAGAAGCCATCACTACCCACCACCACCTCATCAAAACCACCAAGAAGACTGCCAACGTCCACAACAGCAAGGAGCTATTCAGTCATCAAGGAATTCTCAAATCCCAACAGCGACACCGACATCCCGCCCTCCCAGGACCTCTGCGATAACCTCGCAATGTACTTCCACCGCAAGATCGTCGACATCTATGCCAGCTTCGCGCCCCAGAACTCACCCACCACCGCCTACCCACCAATTCCCACCGATACCTCACCCAAATACACCACCGCCTACCCCCCACTGACCATCTGGAGCCCCCTCGCCACAGAGGACACCATCAGAATCATGAGATTGATCCACTCCGGAGCACCCTCAGACCCATGCCCGCATCACTTTTTCAACAAAGCGGGTGACACCATAGCCCCCGAGCTCTGCAGCACCATCAACTGCTCCATCGAAACCGGCACCTTCCCGGATGACTGGAAGCACGCAGAATTAAAACCCCTACTGAAAAAACCCACGGCTGACCCCAATGATCTGAAGAACTATCGCCCAATCTCTTTGCTCCCCTTTGCGGCCAAAATCATTGAGAAGTCCAACGCGCAACTCGTTGACTACATCGAAGCTAACCACACCCTGGACCCCTCCCAATCCGGTTTCCGGAGCAACCACAGCACAGAGGCCGCCCTCATTCTCCTAGACCTCTCAGCAGCATTCGACACGGTCTCCCACCTCACCCTCCGCAACCGATTACAGGATGCGCGACAAAGCCCTGGAATGGATCACCTCCTTCCTCACCGGCAGAACCCAGAAAGTTAGACTCCTACCCTTCACCTCCAAGCCCACAGAAATCAGCTGCAGTGTACCCCAAGGCTCTTCACTGAGCCCCACCCTATTCAACATCTACATGGCCCCTCTCTCCGTCATTGCCCCGACGACACAACCTCAACATCGTCTCTTACGCCGACGACACCCAGCTAATCATCTCACTCACCAGTGACCCCACCACCGCCAAGAGAAACATTCACGAAGGGCTGACAGCAGTCGCCACGTGGATGAACTACAACTGCCTAAAGCTGAACGCAGACAAGACCGAAGTCGTCCTCCTCGGTCCCACCACATCCGCTTGGAATAACTCATGGTGGCCCACAGCCCTCAGACACCCTCCAACCCCCACCGACCATGCACGAAATCTAGGCGGCGTCCTGGACTCATCGCTCTCCATGGACCAGCAAATCAACACTGTCTCTTCTGCATGCTTCCACAAACTTCACCTGCTGCGAAAGATCTTCAAATGGATCCCAACCGAGACCAGGAAGACTGTCACTCACGCCCTCGTCAGCAGCCGACTGGACTATGGTAACGCACTCTACGCCGGCACCACCATCAAGCTCCAAAAGAGACTACAGCGCATCCAGAACTCCTCGGCCAGACTAATCCTTGACATCCCTCGTCAATGCCACATCACCAAATACCTGCGGGACCTGCACTGGCTCCCCATCAACAAAAGAATAACCTTCAAGCTTCTCACCCACGCATTCAAGGCCCTCCACAACATCGGTCCCGAATACTTGAACCACCGCGTTACCTTCTACACCCCTACCAGACAACTTCGATCGGCTGACCAAGCCCTCGCTGTCATCCCCCGCATCAGGAAAACCACAGCGGGAGGCAGATCCTTCTCTCACCTGGCAGCCAAGACTTGGAACACCCTCCCACTCTCAGACAAGCTACCACCCTAACTAAGTTCAGAAATGACCTCAATACCTGGCTCTTCGACTGAACTGACACCCTCAGCGCCTTGAGACCCTTACGGGTGAACAGCCGCGCTTTACAAGAACCCAATGGATAGATGTCAAACTTTTGAGACTGAGCTTATTGTAGACTCCTTATATTTATATATATATATATATATATATATATATATATATATATACTGTTTCCATTAGCACTCTCAGGATTTGTGCATAAACACAATTATTCTTTTATTGAAAATATCAACAGAATAATTGGGTTTATGCACAAATCCTGAGTGCCCTTTTTTGTGTATATATATATATATATATATATATATATATATATATAGGTGGCCCTCTGTTTACGACGGTTCAATTTGCGCTGTTTCAGAATAACGCACTTTTTTTCAGTCATGTGACTGCTATTGAAAAGCATTGACTGCTATTGAAAGCATTAGCACATGCATACATTAAAATAGCCAGTAGGTGGAGCTGTCCGCTTGCGTTGCAGCAAACGCATGCAAAGAAAAGCAAGCCAGACATGATCAATGGATCATCTTTCAAAGAAACAAGATCTAGCAGCCAATTCCCTTAGCTGCAGACTCAATGCAGAGAACTGTTTGCAGAAAAAGGCAAGTAAAAAACGTTTTTGTTAATTAAAGGGACACTCAGGTTAAATTAAATTTTCATGATTCAGATACAGCATGTAATTTTAAACAACTTTCCAATTTACTTCCATTAAAAAAAAATGTGCACAGTCTTTTATATTTACAATTTTTGAGTCACCAGATCCTACTGAGCATGTGCAAGAATTCAGACTATACGTATATGCATTTGTGATTGGCTGATTGCTATCACATGGTACAAGGGGAGTGGAAATATACAGAACTTTGAAATTTATTATAAACAAATCTACTCATTTAAAGTTCAGACTAAGTGCTATTGCATTGTCTTATCTTGCATTTGTTGATTATGCAAATCTAATGTGTTGACTGGTCCTTTAAGCTTAGTTTGATGATGATACAGTCTGTTGTGTGATTAAACACAGACAGGATGTAATTAATCAGTGTATAACAAGACCTGAGCAATGGAACCGTTTTTAAAGGAACAAGATCTAGCAGTCACTTCCCTT